>NC_081569.1:144669492-144700030 GCF_022355385.1 Mustela nigripes
TGTGCACGGAGCCGCCCGCAGCCTGGCTCCCGCCTGCACCGGCTTCTTGCCGCGGCCCCGGCACACGCTGGTCCTTGTGGCTGAGCTCTGTGCCCACAGCCCTGCTTCCTGGCTCCAGGCGGCCTTGGAGGACTAAGAACAGGATCGAAACCGAGGGGCTTGGCTTGCTTCCTGAAGTTCCCTTTTCTTCTGGGTGGTTTCTGTCTCAGAGGAGCTGGGGGGCCTCCAGACACGGCTAAGGCTGTGCCACGTGGGTGTGCGGGGGTGGGGTGTGGTGGGTGCCCGGGGGCCCCAGGGAGAGCTCAGGATCCTCCCCTCCCCCCAACTCTACACATGCTCCCCTTGCTCTCTGCCTCCTGCAGGGAAATGCCTGCTGCCTGCTCCCCGGCAGACCAGCATAACCTGCTCTCTGCTGAGCCCTGCGGTGCCTCCAGCCCTGGTGGGCTCCTCCTTGTGCCCCTGTGAGCCTGCAGTGTGGCCCCTGACCCATACCTGTGGACCAGCCTCACACTTGTCCTGTCCACGCAGCAAGATGCCTCCCACCCAGAATGTCGTCCTCCTGTTCCATCATCCGTGGCCCAGCTCCGTCTGAAGGCTGGTGCTCTATGCCCCGTCAGAGGGAAGCTAGTATCCCCGCCACGCCTGTGTTGTAAAGGACAGAGAAGTCTTCGGTGCATGGACAGAGCTCCTGGCGGTCGTGAGGTCGATGCTCCCCTTTCCCTGAGGGACAGTGTGGGGCACCTCCTGGCATGTGGGCTGAGTCTCAATGGCTGTGCCGGAGGACAGGAACCCTCTGCTTCTTGTGTCTTGGAGGACCAAGTGTGCAGCCCAGGGCTGTCCATTACCACCACGCAGGCCTTGCATGGGGACCCCTGGAGCCTGTAAGTCCCCCCCACCACCCAGCAGTGCCAGGAGCCTGGAAGACGGGGGGGGGTAGTGGGGGAGGCTTGTGCTGCATCCCCTGTCATTCCCCTGGGCTTGGGGCTCCCCCGCAGAAGCCCGTCCAAGTTTCAGATGCTGGTCTGCTGGTGTGGGGTCCGCGTGACATGGGGCCCGTGCTCATGCCTGTAGTCAGAGGTCTGCGGGCGGAGAGCCCTCCAGTCCGCTCTGCTCACACTCACGCTCGTGAGCTTTCCAGGCTCCTCCTGGCATCTGGGGCTTGGGCCCCCGGGGGCTTCCCACTGTGGCACTAGGCTTTCCCGGGATGGCTGCGCGGTGCCTGGCACCCGAGTCTCAACAGAAGCCAGGTCTCCTCAGGTCGTGACCTCAGAGATGTGGCCGTGGCTCTTTTTGTGCACCCCCTCCCCAGAGAGGCGCACAGCCCCTGGGCTTCTGGGGAGGGTCACGCTCCTCTGCGTGGGGCAGGCCGGGAGGTGGAAGCCTGTTGTCCTAGAAATATCTCCGTGGCAGCTTTGCAAAATGCCTGTGGCCACCGCTGTAGTGCAGGGAGTGTCGTGGGGACCCCGCCGCGGACCTGTCCCAGGCGAAGCCTCCCCACGCCCCTGGCTGACCCAGCGTGGCCCCCTGTGATGGCGGCCAGCCGCAGAGCCCGGCCACGCTCCCGGCCACGGTGCGGCCCACTCCGCCGGCCAGTGTGGTCTGTGGGTGCTCACGGAGCATCAGGATCTGCGGCACGTCTGGTGGGAAGACGAGGCTCGATGAGCTTGGTGCCAGGCCCTGCTATCCCCGGTCAACGCACGGGGCAGGCTGAGTTCCTGCTGAGGGCATGGCCGTGCACTGTCTTCCTCAGAGTCCACACAGTGTCCCCAGCCCAGCTCCCAGGGTCCGATCTCTCCAGAATAGCCTTTCGCAAGGAAGCGGGCGAGGCTATGCACTTTCCCTGTGTTGAAATTCTGGGTTTGGTTCTGAGGAATATTCACCTTGGTTCCAAGGCAAAGGACAGGCTCTGAAAATGCTCCCAGACGGCACCCCCGGAACGGACATGTCAGAGCCCAAGGGGGTCCTTGTGCAGCAGGCCCTATGGGACAGCACAGGAGGCCAGCCGGGCCCTCGGCTCTGACTCTGCAGCCCCCGCCCCACAGCCCCGCCCCGCAGCCTGGATCTGGCAGTTGCAGGTGACCCCTCTGTAGGCCACAGACGACCGGCTTTTACCTTCCGAACGTCCTGGTCGTGGCAGCTCCCAGGGTGGGTCAGCCCTGCCGGGACCCACCCTAAGCCTGACCCTGCCCAGCTCGTCTGCAGGCTGGAGTCCGGTGGGCAGAGTGCTGCCAGCGCTCTGAGTGGGAGTCGACCCCTCCCGGGAAATCAGAAGCGTGTGAACGCCAGCAGGGCCTGGCAGAGCATGGCCGGCTTCCCGAGGTGCTGAAGCCTGAGGTCCCCGGAGGCCCGTTATGCTCAATGGGTCAGGGACACCCTGGCTGGCCCCTCCAGATCTCCAGGCAGGGCCCTGGGACGTTTCTTGGCAGTGTGTGTGCCAGCTCAGCTGTGTGACCGTTCGTGAGGACCGGGGCGTGTGGGTGCAGCTCAGATCCTGTCCCGGGGGCCGAGCGCAGCCGTCACAGGCGGACTCCCTGCTGTTCTCCTGCCCTGCCTGGTCCTGGGAGTCCGCTCTGTGCCGAGGTGCTTTTCTGGGGACGACCCCATCTGTCAGCTGCTGCCTGCCCCCGAGCCTGCCCCACGCAGATGCTGCCCAGCCTCAGCTGTGTCCCTCCTCTGTCCAGACACAGCTGGCCGCCAGCATGAGTGCCAGCTGCGAGTGTGCGTCTCACGGCTTCTGAGAGCTGTGGCACTGTGGAACAGGCAGCGGGGACAGGCAGAAGGGCAGGGGCCCGTCCCCCGGCGCACAGCCAGCAAGCCCAGCGGCCTGGCCTCTGCCTCCCACGCAGGTCCGGGGCCTGCCAGGAAGGGTGGTTCCCCGCGCTGTTCTCCTGACAGTGGGAAGTGCCCGCTTCCACTGGGGCTCCGGGCAGCAACGTCCACCAGCCCCGGACGGGGCCAGGCGGAGGCCGTCCCTCCTGAACGGCTCCTGGCGGGGACCGGGTCTCCGCGGCTTGCATCCGGAGGGTGGGATCGCTTTCCAGTTGGATCACGCGTCTGCACGGTCACTTACTGTGGGCATCCGGTGTTCTCTCCGTGTGGACGCTGCGTGCGCGTCTGTCCATCCTCTGCTGCCATGTGAGATCACGTGCCTGCATGCGAGGCCCTCGTGTGTGCCGCGCACGCACTGGTCTAGGCACGTGTAGGACGCACACGTCTGATGCACGTGTGATGTGTACACACACCAGCAACGACCAGAGCACATGTGTCACATGCGTGTATATAACGTCTACATACAGCACACGCACAGACGCTGTCACGTATCTTTCTGTGTGAAAGCTTTGTTGCAGGGAGCGTGGGGGCCTGGGGTGTGCCGTTGGCTCAGGTGGGAGCGGCGCAGACGACGGATGCCATCATCAGACGCCGGCTGCTTGTGGGCGGCCGCCTGCCATAGGCAGGTCCAAGTTCTATTGTCCCCTGTGGCCCCACTGTCCTCGGCCCCTCACCACACACCCTCGCCCAGCATTTTCCGGGCGTGAGGATCGTCTGGGCACCATGTACCTCCCGTGTGGCTTAGTGGAGCCCACCCCTCGGGGCGTGAGTCCTGAACCCGCGGGTGCACGGGTGGGCTGTGGGAGGGCAGCAGTCCGGTCTGCGTCTGCTGGACGCACCCCTGCCCATGGCCGCCGTGCTCATTGGCGCCCAGACTGAGAGCTGTTCTGGCTCTGTGGGGACTTGAGATGTTGAATTGGACAGAAACCTACTTCAGAGCTTATCTTGTGCTAATAAAAAAGTACAAAATTTAAGGGCCCTGTTTTCGTGGTTGAGAGATTTCTGAGCCCTGAGCTGTCCCTGCAACGTTCCCCTGTAATTGCCAGGCTGTGCTGGACGTGCTGTCAGCTTCCCTGTCTGGCTTCCCCGTCAGCACCATGTCTGAAGCCCGCGGTGCGGCTCTGACCCCGTGTGCAGACCCCACGGACCCTTGACTTCAGAGCGGCTCAGTGGGTCTTGACCTTTGGGGCTGGACAGCTGTGGTCAAGCCAGCTTCACACGGTCCCTCCAGCACCTTCCGTGTTTACCCACATCGCCCCAGAGGCTGGGGGTGAACAGGAACCTGGGGGTCCTTCTGCGCGTCCCCCGAAGTCAGCTTGGAAGCAACATGGGGTGTCGTCTTATCTGACTGCACGTATCCCTCCGTGTGGGATGTTCTAGAGGCACCAAAGGAGCTCCGGTGAGGGGCGGCCTCTCCCCTGGGGCCCTGTGCCTTTCGCTGGCCAGTGGTCTCGAGGACGGAAGTCTCATCCATGATCGTGACAGCCGCTCAGCTTGCACGGGCCTGGCCCCAGGCCTCTGTCCAGCTGGGGCCCCCCAGACTCAGGTCTCATCCCTCAGACGGTGCACGCCAGGTGCCCGGGTCTGCCGACGTCCCCCGCCCGCACCACCCACCTGCCCATGGGATGCGACCCAGGGGTCCACGAACCCCTTGGCTCTGTCCCAGTGGGGCTGCCCAGGGCTTGCGCATTGCCCCTCCCACAGGCTCCCCTCAAGGGGCCTCAGTACAGACTCCCCATGAAGATCTTGCACCATCCCCTCCCCTACTCCTTCAGGGTTGAGGGAGGGGCTTGCCTTGGCCGGGAGGGACCCCACTCTCTGGCCTTAGCTTCATTGGCTGGACCCCGACAAGCAGACTAGGAAGACGCAGGCCAACGGGAGAGCAGCATGCGAGGGCTGAGTCACTCGGGCTGCTGCGACTCTGAAAGAAGGGGAAGGACACGTTGTGGAGGCCACGGGAAGCGGAGGGGTGGGAGCAGAGCTCTGGAGAGCAGGGGCATGCATGGGGAGCCCTGGTGCCATCAGGAAATACTGCCTCTCCCGCTAGAAAGGAGGGGTCAGGGAGTTTAATCGTGTCTGGTTGTTTTTAGCTGCTGGCGGCTCAAAACAATCTGATGTCTAAGTGTGTGTTTGGAGGGCAGCTGTGTCCCGCGTCCCCACAGCCAGCAGAGACCATGTCAGCAACCTCCTCGGGTCTCACTGTGACCCCAGAAGCAGAGCTGGGAGGCCCACAGGAGAGTGTGCCCTCACCCGACGGCTGTGCCCTGGGAGCCTGTGTGTGGAGCACCCGTGCCCATCGGAAGAGCGTGGCCATCGAGTCCCCCTGGGCCTGCCCTGCGGCCCCGTCCGGGCTGTCCGCACAGAGTGAACAAGCCTTTTAGATTCTCCAGAGAGAGAAGGGGAGAGCTTCCCGAGGGCTGTCAGGACGCAGCCCAGGACATGCTTAAATAAAAAACTGAAATTTATGTATTAAGAGAAATCATGGCGCCTCAGAAAAACAAAAAGCAGGACCATGGACGGCAGCTTGGAGCGCTTGGTGAGGGAGCGCAGCCCTGAGCTCAGGGCCTGAGTCCTCTGGGTACACATGACGCAGCCCCTGTCTGGTGAGGACGAGGCCACCCCATGCACAGCAAAATGCTTTTACCTAAGTTTACAGAGTAAGAAAACATCTCTTGGACACCTGGGTGGCTCAGTGGGTTAAGCGTCTGCCTTTGTCTCAGGTCATGGTCTCAGGGTCCTGGGATTGAGCCCCACATCGGGTTCCCGGCTCAGTGGGGAGCCTGCTTCTCCCTCTGCCCCTGCCTGGCTGTCTCTCTCTCTCTCAAATAAATACATAAAATCTTTAAAAAAGAAAACATCCGGACCACCATCCCATGGTCTCACATATCTTAAAAAAAACTGGTATGTGTCAGGATTGAAAAAGAAAGTCTTGAAGGAATATCTGCACACCCACATTCATAACATTATTTGCAGAGCTTAAAACGTGGAAGTAATCTAGGTGTCCACCAGCGGATGGCCAGCTAAGCAAAACAGGTCTGTACACACAATGAAGTTGTAGCCCACCTTAAACAGGAAAAAATCCTGGCTCACGTTACAGCACGGGTGAGCCAGGAGGACACTACGCTGGTGACACAGCCATCGGAAGGATGGATTCTGCATGATTTCACCTGCATGTGGTCCCCAGAGTCGTCAGTCACAGAGACAGGGAGTGGGACTGCAGGGGCGGTGGGGGTGGTAGGAATGGGGAGTTATTGTTTCAGGTTTTTGAGATTTAAAGAGTTATGGAGGTGGGTGATACTGATGGTTTCATGACTCTATGGATGTATTTAATATCCCCAGTACAGTACACGTAAGAAGGCTTAAGATGTTAAATTTGCATATTTTACCACAATAAACACATTTTTAAATTTAAATTCAATTAGCCAACATGCAGTACCTTGTTAGGGATAAACATGTTTTTTAAGCAAGGGAAAACAAGAGAAACCTGTAGCCCACAAAGAAAGCGGCCGTGCTTCAGGAATGTCTGAAGCCCTTGTCTGCCTTACCTGTAGAAGAAGGCAAAACCAGTTTGGATTCCCCTTTATCTCAGGAAAGTTGAGTCCTTTAACAAAGATATCAAGAAACATCCTGGAAGAATCAAAAGAAGCTTCCTCACCGCACTGACAATTTATAACCACCCGTCCATCTTTTTCTTCTGTCAGTGTTTCTGTGTATTTGTTTTTGTTCTGGTCGTGTATAAATCTGATACTTGGGGTTCATTTTGGCTGGGTTCTTTTTTTTTTTTTTTTTTCCTTGTCATTTACTTTTGTCAGTCTTTTTGTTTGTCTGTTTTTGTTGGTATACTTTATAAATCTTACCTTTGGTGCCCACTCTGGCTGGGTCTTCTCTTTTCTTTTTTCTCCCCCCCTTTTTCTTTTTTAACTCTTTTTGGTGGGGACTTCTGAAGTGTCCAGAAGTGTTCCAGGGTGCACCTTGCCTGCACCACAGTTGATACATTCAGCTACATCCGTTCAGTCATCTGTCACCAAAATGACTAGGAGGACAAATGCCCAACAGAAGAACAATTCAGAGACTGGGCCCTCTCCTTCAGAGCTATTGGATATGGACATCAACAGTACGTCAGAAAGGGAAATCAGGCTAACAATTATCCAGGCGATGGCTAGGGTGGAGAAAGCCTTTGATGACAAAATAGAATTGATTAGGGAAGAAGTGAAAGCCACCAGGGATGATGTTAACAATGCTCTCAATGAATTCCAATCTAATCTAAATTCTCTAAAAGTTAGGGTAACTGATGCAGAAGATAGAATTATTGATCTGGAAACAAACTGATAGAGAAAAAATGTCAAGAGGAGACCTGGAACAAACAGCTTAGAAGCCATGAACACAGAATTAGGGAAATAAATGATGCTATGAAGTGTTCCAATGTCAGAATTATTGGAATCCCTGGGGGGGGGTGCAGAAAAAAGACTAGAGGATATAGTTGAACAAATTGTCCATGAAAATTTTCCCAATCTGGCGAATGGAATCAGTGTTTATGTCCTAAAGGCAGAAAGATCTTCCCCCAAGATCATAGAATCTAGAAAGACCTCAAGACACGTGATTGTGAAAATTATTGTAAATAATTGTATACAGTAAATAATTGTAGACAGGAGCTCTTGAAAGCAGCTAGGGGGAAGAGATTCCTTATGTACAGAGGAAGGTCCATCAGAATAATGTCAGACCTGTCCACAGAAACCTGGCAAGCCAGAAAGGGCTGGAAAGATATATTCAGGGCACTAAATGAGAAGAACATGCAGCCAAGAATACTTTATCCAGCAATACTGACATTCAAATGGATGGAGAGATAAAGAGCTTCCAAGACCGGCAAGACTTAAAAGAGTATGCGACTACCAAGCCAGCACTACAAGAAAAATTAAGGGGTATTCTGTAAAGGAGGAAAAAAAACCCAAGAATATAATTGAACAGAAATATATGGAGACAATCTATAGAAACAAAGACTCACAGGTAACACGATGTCAATACAAATGTATCTGTCAATAATCACTCTCAATGTGAATGGCCTAAATGTGCCCATAAAACGGCACAGGGTTGCAGATTGGATAAAACGACAGGACCCATCCATATGTTGTCTACAAGAGACCCATTTTGAACCTAAAGATACACCCAGACTGAAAGTGAAGGGATGGAGAAGCATCTTTCTTGCCGATGGGCCTCAAAAACAGGCTGGGGTAGTGATTCTCATATCAGATAAGTTAGATTTTAAACTAAAGACTGTAGTCAGAAATACGGAAAGAAACTACATAATTCTTAAAGGGACTATCCACCAAGAAGATCTAACAATTGTAAATATTTATTCCCCCAACAGGAGAGCAGCCAGTTACATAAGAAAACTGTTAATCAAGAGAAAATGTCATACTGATATTAATACATTAGTAGCAGATCTTAACACACCTCTCTCAGTAATAGGCAGATCATCCAAGCAGAGCATCAATAAAGAAACAAGAGCATTGAATGACACATTGGACCAGATGGACCTCATAGATATATACAGAACATTCCGCCCTAAAACAGCAGAATACTCATTCTTCTCAAGTGCACATGGAACCTTCTCCAGAATAGACCACATACTGGGTCACAAATCAGGGCTCAAATGATACCAAAAGACTGAGATGATTCCCTGCACATTCTCAGATCACAATGCTTTGAAACTAGAGCTCAATCACAAGGAAAAGCTCAGAAGGAACTCAAACACCTGGAAGCTAAAGACCACCTTGCTTAAGAATGCTTGGATCCACCAGGAGATCAAAGAAGAACTGAAACAATTCATGGAAACCAATGAGAATGAAGACACTTCAGTCCAAAACCTATGGGATACAGCAAAGGTGGTCCTAAGGGGGAAACACATAGCCATCCAAGCCTCCCTCAAAAAAACTGAAAAATCCAGAATACGCAAGCTGTCTCTATACCTTAAAGAACTGGAGAATCAGCAACAAATTAAGCCAACACAATACCAAAAAAGTGAAATAATCCAGATTAAAGCAGAGATCAATGAGACAGAAACTAGAGATACAGTAGAATGCATCAATGAAACTAGAAGCTGGTTTTTTGAAGGAATCAATAAGACCGATAAACCATTGGCCACACTAATCCAAAAGAAAAGAGAGAAAGCCCAATCATAAAATTATGAATGAAAAGGGAGAGATCACAACTAACTCCAAGGAAGTAGAAACAATCATCAGAAGTTATTATCAACAGTTGTATGCCCATAAGTTAAGCAACCTAGATGAAATGGCTGCATTCCTGGAAAACTTTAAACTTTCAAAATTGAACCAGGAAGAAATAGACAACCCGAATAGACTGATATCTAGTAACGAGATTGAAGCAGTGATCACAAACCTCCCAAAAGACAAGAGCCCAGGACCTGATGGATTCCCTGGGGAATTCTACCAAACTTTCAAAGAAGAAATAACACCTATTCTCCTGAAGCTGTTTCAAAAAATTGAAGCAGAAGGAAAACTTCCAGACTCTTTTTATGAAGCCAGCATTACCCTGACCCCCAAACCAGGCAAACACCACACCAAAAAGAATTTCAGACCAATATCACTATGAATACGGATGCCAAGATTCTCAACAAGAGACTAGCTAAAAGGATTCAACAGCACATTAAAAAGATTATCCACCATGACCAGGTGGGATTCATCCCTGGGCTACAATGATGGTTCAACATTTGCAAATCTATCAATGTGATAGAACAAATCAACAAGAGAAGCGAGAAGAACCACATGGTCCTCTCGATGCAGAAAAATCATTTGACAAAATCCAGCATCTGTTCCTGATTAAAACGCTTCAAAGTATAGGGATAGAGGGAACATTCCTCAACTCCACATAAGCTATTTATGAAAAAAAGAAAAAAACCCACAGCAAATATCATCCTCATTGAGGAAAAGCTGACAGCATTCCTCGTGAGATCAGGAACATGACAAGGATGCCCATTCTCACCACCCTTGTTCAACATAGTATTGGAAGTCCTAGAAACAACAATCAGACAACAAAGAGAAATAAAAGGTATTCAATCTCAATGTGAGGCAGGAATCCATCAGAATCCTAGAGGGGAACATAGACAGTAACCTCTCCGACATTGGCCACTGCACCTTCTTTCAAGATAGGTCTCCAAAGGCAAAGGAAACAAAAGAAAAAATGAATTTTGAGGACTTCATCATGATCAAAAGCTTCTGCACAGCAAAGGAAACAGTTAACAAAACAAAGAGGCAACCGACAGAATGGAGAAGATATTCGCGAATGACACTACAGACAAAGGACTGATATCCAGGATCTATAAAGAACTCAAAGTCAACACACACAAAACAGATAATCATGTTGAAAAATGGGCAGAAGACATGGACAGACACTTCCCCAATGAAGACATACCAATGGCTATCAGACACATGAAAAAATGTTCATCATCACTAGCCCTCAGGGAGATTCAAATTAAAACCCCATTGAGATATCACCTTACACCAGTTAGAATGACCAAAATTAGCAAGACAGGAAACAACATGTGTCAGAGAGGATGTGGAGAAAGGGGAACCCTCTTTCACTGTTGGTGGGAATGCAAGTTGGTGTAGCCTCTTTGGAGAACAGGGTGGAGATTCCTTAAGAAATTAAAACTAGAGCTTCCCTATGACCCTGCCATTGTACTCCTGGGTATTTACCCCAAAGATACAGATGTCGTGAAAAGAAGGGCCATCTGTACCCCAATGTTCATAGTAGCAGTAGCCACAGTCACCAACCTCTGGAAAGAACCAAGATGGCCTTCAACGGACGAATGGATAAGGAAGATGTGGTCCATATACACTATGGGGTATTATGCCTCCATCAGAAAGGATGAATACCCAACTTTTGTAGCTACATGGACGGGACTGGAAGAGATGATTCTGAGTGAAATAAGTCAAGCAGAGAGAGTCAATTATCATATGGTTTCACTTATTTGTGGAGCATAACAAATAGCATGGAGGACATGGGGAGATGGAGAGGAGAAGGGAGTTGTGGGAAATTGGAAGGGGAGGTGTACCATGAGAGACTGTGGAATCTGAGAAACAATCTGAGGGTTTTGGAGGGGTGGGGGCTGGGAGGTTGGGTGAGCCTGGTGGTGGGTATTTTTTTTTTTAAAGATTTTATTTATTTATTTGACAGAGAGATGACAAGTAGGCAGAGGCAGGCAGAGAGAGGAGGAAGCAGCTCCCCCTGAACAGAGAACCCGATGCGGGGCTCGATCCAAGGACCCTGGGATCATGACCTGAGCCGAAGGCAGAGGCCTAACCCATTGAGCCACCCAGGCTCCCCTTTATTTAAGTTTTTAAAAAAATTTCTTTCAGCAACGGCTTGTAGTCTTTACTGTATAAGTCTTCTATCTCCTTGGTTAAGTTTATTCCTAACGTTTTCTTCTTTTTGATGCTATTACAAATGGAATTGTGTTCTTAATTTCCTTTTTACATTGTTCATGGTTAGTGTATAGAAATGCAACTAGTTCTTTTGTGTTGAATTTGTGTACTACTATTTCACTGAATTTATTGTTCTAACACTGTGTGTGTGTGTACAAAATTTATAGGTTTTTCTACATATAAGATCATAGCATCTGTAAACAGATAGTTTTACTTCTTTCTTTCCAATTTGGATGATTTTGGTTCCCATTCTTGCCAATTTCCTCTTGAGAATTTCCAGTATTATGTTGAATAGAATTGGTGAAAATGAATATCCTTTCTTTGTTCCTAATTTTAGAGGAAAAGTTCTCAGACATCCACCATTGAGTATGATATTTGCTGTTGGTTTTCTGTATGTGGCGTTGATATGTTGAGGTAGTTTCCTTGTGTCCCTGGCTTGTTGAGTAGTTTTTCAAGTCACGTATGTGTGTTCAATTTTGTCCAATGTCTTTTCTGCATCAGTTGAGATGATCATGTGTGTTTCTTGCCTTCATTATGTTAATGTGGTGTATTACGTTGTTCAATTTTTGTATGTTGAGACATCCTTACATTCTAGGAATGTATTCCACTTTGTCCTGGTGTATAATCCTTTTAATATGCTGCTGGATTTGGCTTGCTAGTATTTGTTGAGGATTTTTGCATCAGGTTCCTACGGGACATTGGTCTGTGGTTCTTTATTGTGTTTGGTTTTGATATAAGGGTCAGGCTGGCTTCATAGAACAAATCGCAAGTGCTCCTTCCTCTTCAATATTTTGGAAAAGCTTGAGATTAGTATTTGTTTCTCATTAAATATTTGGTAGAATTCACCAGCAAAACCATTAGGTCCAGAGCTTTATTTGTTGGTATTTTGATCAGCAGGCCCAATTTCCTTATCAGTTATTGATCTGTTCAGATTTTTTATTTCTTCATTATTTAGTCTTAGGTTGTGGAGTTCTAGGAATTCATCCATCTCATGCATGTTACCCAATGTGTTGGTGTATTGCTGCTTGTAGCATTCTCTTAAGATCCTTTTAATTCTGCTTTCAATTTCATTGATCCTTAACTGTTTTCCAATTTCCTCTGTGACTTCTACTTTGATCCCTTGGTTGCTTAAGAGAGTGTTGTTTAAGTTACACGAATGTATGTATGCATGTATTTTTTCACTTTTACTGTTGTAAAGTGAAGATTTCCACCTTTATCCCAATGTAGTCAGAGAAGATACTGTATAATATTTATCTTTTAAAATCTGTTGGGACTTATTTGTGGCATAACTTATGGTTCTACCTGGAGAATGATCCATGTACATTTGACAATAAGGTGTATGTTGTTGTTGTTGGGTGGTGTGATGTGTGTGTGTGTGTGTGTGTGTGATTGGTTGGCTTATTGTGTTGTTCAAGTCGTGGTTCTTTACTTACCTTCTGTCTTGTTCTATCCATTATTGGAAATGGGATACTGAAGCTTCTGACTATTATCATAGATATGTCAGTCTCTCACTTTAATCCTGCACATTTTGCTCCATATATTTTACTGGTCTGTCATTAGGTGTGCAATAGTTCAGAATTGTTGCTTTTTTTTTTTTTTAGTATGTTCAGTTACCTAACATGTAGTACATCATTAGTTCTTTTTTAAAATTTTATTTATTTATTTATTTAGAAATTTTTTATTTTTTATAAACATATATTTTTATCCCCAGGGGTACAGGTCTGTGAATCACCAGGTTTACACACTTCACAGCACTCACCAAAGCACATACCCTCCCAAATGTCCATAATCCCACCCTCTTCTCCCAAACCCCCTCCCCCCAGCAACCCTCAGTTTGTTTTGTGAGATTAAGAGTCACTTATAGTTCGTCTGCCTCCCAATCCCATCTTGTTTCATTGATTCTTCTCCTACCCACTTAAGCCCCCATGTTGCATCACCACTTCCTCATATCAGGGAGATCATATGATAGTTGTCTTTCTCTGCTTGACTTATTTCACTAAGCATAATACACTCTAGTTCCATCCATGTTGCAGCAAATGGCAAGATTTCATTTCTTTTGATGGCTGCATAGTATTCCATTGTGTATATATACCACATCTTCTTGATCCATTCATCTGTTGATGGACATCTAGGTTCTTTCCATAGTTTGGCTATTGTGGACATTGCTGCTATAAACATTCGGGTGCACGTGCCCCTTTGGATCACTACGTTTGTATCTTTAGGGTAAATACCCACTAGTGCAATTGCTGGGTCATGGGGCAGTTCTATTTTCAACATTTTGAGGAACCCTCCATGCTGTTTTCCAGAGTGGCTGCACCAGCTTGCATTCCCACCAACAGTGTAGGAGGGTTCCCCTTTCTCCGCATCCTCGCCAGCATCTGACATTTCCTGACTTGTTGATTTTAGCCATTCTGACTGGTGTGAGGTGATACCTCATTGTGGTTTTGATTTGTATTTCCCTGATGCCGAGTGATATGGAGCACTTTTTCATGTGTCTGTTGGCCATCTGGATGTCTTCTTTGCAGAAATGTCTGTTCATGTCCTCTGCCTATTTCTTGATTGGATTATTTGTTCTTTGGGTGTTGAGTTTGCTAAGTTCTTTATAGATTCTGGACACTAGTCCTTTATCTGATATGTCGTTTGCAAATATCTTCTCCCATTCTGTCAGTTGTCTTTTGATTTTGTTAACTGTTTCCTTTGCTGTCCAAAAGGTTTGATCTTGATGAAATCCCAATAGTTCATTTTTTCCCTTGCTTCCCTTGCCTTTGGCGTTGTTCCTAGGAAGATGTTGCTGTGGCTGAGGTCAAAGAGGTTGCTGCCTGTGTTCTCCTCAAGGATTTTGATGGATTCCTTTCTCACATTGAGGTCCTTCATCCATTTTGAGTCTATTTTTGTGTGTGGTGTAAGGAAATGGTCCAATTTCATTTTTCTGCATGTGGCTGTCCAATTTTCCCAACACCATTTATTGAAGAGGCTGTCTTTTTTCCATTGGATATTCTTTCCTGCTTTGTCGAAGATGAGTTGACCATAGAGTTGAGGGTCTATTTCTGGGCTCTCTATTCTGTTCCATTGAACTATGTGTCTGTTTTTGTGCCAGTACTATGCTGTCTTTATGATGACAGCTTTGTAATAGAGCTTGAAGTCCGGAATTGTGATGCCACCAACGTTGGCTTTCTTTTTCAATATCCCTTTGGCGGGCGCCTGGGTGGCTCAGTGGGTTAAGCCGCTGCTTTCGGCTCAGGTCATGGTCTCAGGGTCCTGGGACCAAGTCCCGCATCGGGCTCTCTGCTCATCAGAGAGCCTGCTTCCCTTCCTCTCTCTCTACCTGCCTCTCCGTCTACTTGTGATTTCTCTCTGTCAAATAAATAAATAAATAAAATCTTTAAAAAATATATCCCTTTGGCTATTCGAGGTATTTTCTGGTTCCATATAAATTTTAGAATTATTTGTTCCATTTCTTTGAAAAAGATGGATGGTACTTTGATAGGAATTGCATTAAATGTGCAGATTGCTTTAGGTAGCATAGACATTTTCACAATATTTATTCTTCCAATCCAGGAGCATGGAACATTTTTCCATTTCTTTGTGTCTTCCTCAATTTCTTTCATGAATACTTTATAGTTTTCTGAGTATAGATTCTGTGCCTCAATGGTTAGGTTTATTCCTAGGTATCTTATGGTTTTGGGTGCAATTGTAAATGGGATTGACTCCTTAATATCTCTTTCTTCTGTCTTGCTGTTGGTGTAGAGAAATGCAACTGATTTCTGTGCATTGGTTTTATATCCTGACACTTTACTGAATTCCTGTATAAGTTCTAGCAGTTTTGGAGTGGAGTCTTTTGGGTTTTCCACATATAGTATCATATCATCTGCGAAGAGTGATAATTTGACTTCTTCTTTGCCGACTTGGATGCCTTTAATTTCCGTTTGTTGTCTGATTGCTGAGGCTAGGACCTGTAGTACTATGTTGAATAGCAGTGGTGATAATGGACATCCCTGCCGTGTTCCTGACCTTAGCGGAAAAGCTTTCAGTTTTTCTCCATTGAGAATGATATTTGCAGTGGGTTTTTCATAGATGGCTTTGATGATATTGAGGTATGTGCCCTCTATCCCTACACTTTGAAGAGTTTTGATCAGGAAGGGATGCTGTACTTTGTCAAATGCTTTTTCAGCATCTATTGAGAGTATCATATGGTTCTTGTTCTTTCTTTTATTGATGTGTTGTATCACATTGACTGATTTGCGGATGTTGAACCAACCTTGCAGCCCTGGAATAAATCCCACTTGGTCGTGGTGAATAATCTTTTTAATGTACTGTTGAATCCTATTGGCTAGTATTTTGTTGAGTATTTTCGCATCTGTGTTCATCAAGGATATTGCTCTATAGCTCTCTTTTTTGATGGGATCCTTGTCTGGTTTTGGGATCAAGGTGATGCTGGCCTCATAAAATGAGTTTGGAAGTTTTCCTTCCATTTCTATTTTTTGGAACAGTTTCAGGAGAATAGGAATTAGTTCTTCTTTAAATGTTTGGTAGAATTCCCCCGGGAAGCCGTCTGGCCCTGGGCTTTTGTTTGTTTGGAGATTTTTAATGACTGTTTCAATCTCCTTACTGGTTATGGGTCTGTTCAGGCTTTCTATTTCTTCCTGGTTCAGTTGTGGTAGTTTATATGTTTCTAGGAATGCATCCATTTCTTCCAGATTGTCAAATTTGTTGGCGTAGAGTTGCTCATAGTATGTTCTTATAATAGTTTGTATTTCTTTGGTGTTAGTTGTGATCTCTCCTCTTTCATTCATGATTTTATTTATTTGGGTCCTTTCTCTTTTCTTTTTGATAAGTCGGGCCAGGGGTTTATCAATTTTATTAATTCTTTCAAAGAACCAGCTCCTAGTTTCATTGATTTGCTCTATTGTCTTTTTGGTTTCTATTTCATTGATTTCTGCTCTGATCTTTATGATTTCTCTTCTCCTGCTTGGCTTAGGGTTTCTTTCTTGTTCTCTCTCCAGCTCCTTTAGGTGTAGGGTTAGGTTGTGTACCTGAGACCTTTCTTGTTTCTTGAGAAAGGCTTATACTGCTATATATTTTCCTCTCAGGACTGCCTTTGTTGTGTCCCACAGATTTTGAACCGTTGTATTTTCATTATCATTTGTTTCCATGATTTTTTTCAATTCTTCTTTAATTTCCCGGTTGACCCATTCATTCTTTAGAAGGATTTTGTGTAGTCTCCATGTATTTGGGTTCTTTCCAAACTTCCTTTTGTGGTTGAGTTCTAGCTTTAGAGCATTGTGGTCTGAAAATATGCAGGGAATGATCCCAATCTTTTGATACCGATTGAGTCCTGATTTAGGACCGAGGATGTGATCTATTCTGGAGAATGTTCCATGTGCACTAGAGAAGAATGTGTATTCTGTTGCTTTGGGATGAAATGTTCTGAATATATCTGTGATGTCCATCTGGTCCAGAGTGTCATTTAAGGCCTTTATTTCCTTGTTGATCTTTTGCTTGGATGATCTGTCCATTTCAGTGAGGGGAGTGTTAAAGTCCCCTACTATTATTGTTTTATTTTTTTTAAAGATTTTATTTATTTATTTGACAGAGAGAAATCACAAGTAGATGGAGAGGCAGGCAGAGAGAGAGAGAGAGAGAGAGAGGGAAGCAGGCTCCCTGCTGAGCAGAGAGCCTGATGCGGGACTCGATCCCAGGACCCTGAGATCATGACCTGAGCCGAAGGCAGCGGCTTAACCCACTGAGCCACCCAGGCGCCCTATTATTGTATTATTGTTGATGTGTTTCTTTGATTTTGTTATTAATTGGTTTATATAGTTGGCTGCTCCCATGTTGGGGGCATAGATATTTAAAATTGTTAGATCTTCTTGTTGGACAGACCCTTTGAGTGTGATATAGTGTCCTTCCTCATCTCTTATTATAGTCTTTGGCTTAAAATCTAATTGATGTGATATAAGGATTGCCACTCCTGCTTTCTTCTGATGTCCATTAGCATGGTAAATTCTTTTCCACCCCCTCACTTTAAATCTGGAGGTGTCTTTGGGCGTAAAATGAGTTTCTTGGAGGCAACATATAGATGGGGTTTGTTTTTTTATCCATTCTGATAGCCTGTGTCTTTTGACAGGGGCATTTAGCCCATTCACATTCAGGGTAACTATTGAGAGATATGAATTTAGGGCCATTGTATTGCCTGTTAGGTGACTGTTACTGTATATGGTCTCTGTTCCTTTCTGATCGACCACTTGTAGGCTCTCTCTTTGCTTAGAAGACCCCTTTCAAGATTTCCTGTAGAGCTGGTTTGGTGCTTACAAATTCTTTCAGTTTTTGTTTGTCCTGGAAGCTTTTAATCTCTCCTTCTATTTTCAATGATAGCCTAGCTGGATATAGTATTCTTGGCTGCATGTTTTTCTCGTTTAGTGCTCTGAAAATAGCATGCCAGCTCTTTCTGGCCTGCCAGGTCTCTGTGGATAAGTCAGCTGCCAATCTAATATTTTTACCATTGTATGTTACAGACTTCTTTTCCCGGGCTGCTTTCAGGATTCTCTCTCTGTCACTGAGACTTGTAAATTTTACTATTAGGTGACGGGGTGTGGGCCTATTCTTATTGATTTTGAGGGGCATTCTCTGAACCTCCTGAATTTTGATGCTCGTTCCCTTTGCCATATTGGGGAAATTCTCCCCAATAATTCACTCCAGTATACCTTCTGCTCCCCTCTCACTTTCTTCTTCTTCTGGAATCCCAATTATTCTAATGTTGTTTCGTCTTATGGTGTCACTTATCCCTCGAATTCTCCCCTCGTGGTCCAGTAGCTGTTTGTCCCTCTTTTGCTCAGCTTCTTTATTCTCTGTCATTTGGTCTTCTATATCACTAATTCTTTCTTCTGCCTCATTTATCCTAGCAGTGAGAGCCTCCATTTTTGATTGCACCTCATTAATAGCTTTTTTGATTTCACCTTGGTTAGATTTTAGTTCTTTTATTTCTCCAGAAAGGGCTTTTATATCTCTCGAGAGGGTTTCTCTAATATCTTCCATGCCTTTTTCGAGCCCGGCTAGAACCTTGAGAATTGTCATTCTGAACTCTAGATCTGACATATTACTGATGTCTGTATTGATTAGGTCCCTAGCCTTTGGTACTGCCTCATGTTCTTTTATTTGTGTTGAATTTTTCCATCTTGTCATTTTGTCCAGATAAGAGTATATGAAGGAGCAAGTAAAATACCAAAAGGGTGGCAATAACTCCAGGAAAATATGCTTTAACCAAATTAGAAGAGATCCCAAATTGTGAGGGGGGAGAAAGGGGATAAAAAGAGGTTCAGAAAGAAAAAAAAAAAAAGAAAAATGAAAAGAAACAATTAAAAGAAGAAAATGAATAAGGAAATAATATAAAAATGAAAAAAATATATATTAGATAAACTAATTAAAAATCGTTAAAAAAGCAAAGGATAAAAGTTAATAAAAATTTTAGAAGAAGAAGAGAAAAAAATTAAAAAAGAAAAAAATTAAATTAACTGCAAGACTAAAAAAAAATCACAGGGAGAAAGCCATGAGTTCCGTGCTTTGCTTTCTCCTCTGGAATTCTGCTGCTCTCCTTGGTATTGAAACCGCACTCCTTGGTAGGTGAACTTGGTCTCGCCTGGATTTCTTGTTGATCTTCTGGGGGAGGGGCCTGGTGTAGTGTTTCTCAAGTGTCTTTGCCCCAGGCAGAATTGCACCGCCCTTATCAGGGGCCGGGCTGAGTAATCCGCTTGGATTCGCTCTGCTCTCAGGAGCTTTTGTTCCCTGAGCGCTTTCCGTAGAGTTCCGGAGGACGGGAATACAAATGGCGGCCTCCTGGTCTCCGGCCCGGAGGAGCCGAGAGCCCAGGGCCCCACTCCTCAGTGCGCCCTCAGAGATCAGCGCCCAGTTACTCCCGTCTGCCCGACCTCCGGCCACACTCCGAGCTCACCGAGCCTGCGACCGGTTCAAGGTCACCCCGAGCTGCGAGCTTACTGTTGGCTCTGTCTCTGTAGCCGGCTTTCCCGTTCCAATACCCGCAAGCTCTGCGACACTCAGACACCCCCGATCCTTCTGTGACCCTGCGGGACCTGAGGCCACGCTGACCCTGCGCGGGCTTCGCCCCGGTTTAGCCTCTGGAGCGATGTCCCTCAGCAGAACAGACTTTTAAAAAGTCCGATCTTGTGCTCCGTTGCTCCGCCGCTTGCTGGGAGCCATCCCCTCCCCCCGGGGTCTATCTTCCCGTTGCTTTGGATTCACTTCTCCGCCGGTCCTACCTTTTAGAAAGTGGTTGTTTTTCTGTTTTCAGAATTGCTGTTCTTCTTCTCTTCAATCTGCGGATGGATTTTCAGGTGTTTGCAATCTTTAGATAAGCTATTTAGCTGATGTCCGGCTAGCTGAAGTAGACTCAGCCTGCTACTTCTCCGCCATCTTGACTCCGCCCCCCCAATCTAAAATTTTATTTTTTAAATTTCTTTTCATAGTTCCAGAATTCACTGTTTATGCACCACACCCAGTGCTCCATGCAATACGTGCCCTCCATGATACCCACCACCAGGCTCACCCAACCCTTGACCCACCTCCCCTCCAAAACCCTCAGATTGTTTCTCAGAGTCCATAGTCTCTCATGGTTCTTTTCCCCCTCCAATTTCCCTCAACTCCCTTCTCCTCTCTATCTCCCGATGCCCTCCATGTTATTCCTTATGTTCCACAAATAAGTGAAACCATATGATAATTGACTCTCTCTGTTTGACTTATTTCACTCAGCATAATTCTTCCAGTCCCGTCCATGTTGATACAAAAGTTGGGTATTCATCCTTTCTGATGGAGGCATAATACTCCATAGTGTATATGGACCACATCTTCCTTATCCATTCGTCCGTTGAAGGGCATCTTGGTTCTTTCCATAGGTTGGTGACTGTGGCTACTGCTACTATGAACATTGGGGTACAGATGGCCCTTCTTTTCACGACATCTGTATCTTTGGGGCAAATACCCAGTAGTGCAATTGCAGGGTCACGGGGAAGCTCTATTTTGAATTCTTAAGGAACCTCCACAGTGTTTTCCAATGTGGCTGCACCAACTTGCATTCCCTCCAACGGTGGAAGAGGGTTCCCCTTTCTCCACATCCTCTCCAACACATGTTACTTCCTGTATTGCTAATTTTGGCCATTCTAACTGGTGTAAGGTGGTATCTCAATGTGGTTTTGGTTTGAATCTCACTGATGGCTAGTGATGATGAGCATTTTTTCATGTGTCTGATAGCCATTTGTATGTCTTCATTGGAGAAGTGCCTGTTCATGTCCTCTGCCCATTTTTATGGTGTGATCATCTGTTTTGTGTGTGATGAGTTTGAGGAGTTCTTTATAGATCCTGGTTATCAGTCCTTTGTCTGTAGTGTCATTCACGAATATCTTCTCCCATTCTGTCAGTTGCCTCTTTGTTTTGTTGACTGTTTCCTTTGCTGTGCAGAAGCTTTTGATCTTGATGAAGTCCTCACAATTCATTTTTTCTTTTGTTTCCTTTGCCTTTGGAGTCATATCTTGAAAGAAGTTGCTGTGGCTGATATTGAAGAGATTACTGCCTATGTTCTCCTCTAGGATTCTGATGGATTCCTATCTCATGTTGAGGTCTTTTATCTCTTTTGAGTTTATCTTTGTGTATGGCATAAGAGAATGGTCGAGTTTCATTCTTCTGCACATAGCTGTCCAATTTTCCCAGGAACATTTATTGAAGAGACTGTCTTTTTTCCACTGGATATTTTTTCCTGCTTTGTCGAAGATTATTGGAAGAGTCGAGGGTCCATATCTGGGCTCTTTACTCTGTTCCACTGGTCTATGTATCTGTTTTTATGCCAGTACCAAGCTGTCTTGGTGATCACAGCTTTGTAATGAAGCTTGAAATCAGGCAACATGATTTATGATTCCATACAAATTTTAGGATTACTTGCTCCAGCTCTTTGAAAAATGCTGGTGGAATTTTGATCAGAATGGCATTGAAAGTATAGATTGCTCTAGGCAGTATAGACATTTTAACAATGTTTATTCTTCCAATCCATGAGCATGGAATGGTCTTCCATCTTTTTGTGTCTTCAATTTCCTTCATGAGTGTTCTGTAGTTCCTTGAGTACAGATCCTTTACCTCTTTGGTTAGGTTTATTCCCAGGTATTTTATGTTTCTTGGTGCCATAGTAAATGGAATCAATTTTCTAATTTCCCTTTCTGTATTTTCATTGTTAGTGTTTTTGAGGTAGTGTTCAATGATTCAGTAATTGTGCATAAAACCCAGTGCTCCTCAGAACATGTGCCCTCCTTAATACCCATCACCTGGTCATCCCATCCCCCACCCCTCCTTTCTGTAACCCTCAGAAACCTTTGTTTCCCAGAGGTAAGAGTCTCTTATGGATTGTTTCCCTCTCTGATTTCTTCCCGTTCAGTTTTCCCTCCTATCCCTTATGATCCTCTGTCCTGTTTCTTAGATTCCACATGTGAGTGAAACAATATGACAGTTTTCTTTCTTTGACTGACTTACTTCACTTAGCTAATAGCCTTCACTTCTATCCACATCAGTGTAAATGGTATGTATTCATGTTTTCTAATGGCTGAGTAATATTCCATTTATATATGAGCTACATCTTTTTTATCTATTCGTTTATTGATGAATATCTTAGCTCCTTCCACAGTTTGATTATTGTGGATATTGTTGCTATGAACACTGGGGTACATGTGTCCCTTCTTTTATGACATCTGTATCTTTGGGGTGAATACTCAGTAGTGCAATTGCTGAGTCGCAGGGTAGCTCTGTTTTTAACTTTTTGAGGAAACTCTACTGTTTTCCAGAGTGGCTGCACCCGTTTATATTCCCACCAACAGTGTAAGAGGGTGCTCACTTCAGCAGTACATATACTAAAACAGTATAAGAGGGTTCCCCTTTCTCCACGTCCTCACCAACATCTGTTGTTTCCTGTCTTGTTAATTTTGGTCATTCTAAGTGTTGTAAGGTGGTATCTCAATGTGGTTTTGATTTGAATCTCCCTGATGGCTAATGATATTGAATATTTTTCATGTGTCTGTTAGCCATTTGTATGTCTTCTTTGGAGAATTGTCTGTTCATACGGTCTGCACATTTCTTAACTGTATTCTTTGTTTCTTGGGTGTTTAGTTTGATAACTTCTATTTCCACCCCCAGTTTTATTGAGATATAACTGACCTTTAACATTGTATTGGTTTCAGGTGTACAACACAATGATTTAATATATGTATATATTACAAGATGTACACCACACATGTAGTTCACATGCATTACCTCACATTGTTAAATACTTTTTTCTTGGGATGAGAACTTTTACAATCTACTCTGTCACCAACTTTCAAATACACAGCACTGTATTATCAACTACAGTCACCATGCTGTATGTTCATTTAAAAAAATATTTATTTGTTATGTTATCTTAGTCTCATACAGTACTTCATTAGTTTTTGATGTAATCTTCCATGAGTAACTATATTTGTATAATTCCCAGGACTCATTACAACACGTGTCTTCCTTAATACCCATCACAGGGCGAACCCATCCCCTCACCCTGAATCCTCTGAAGCTCTCAGATTGTTTCCCAGAGTCCATGGTTCATCTCCACTCTGACCCCCCTTCATTTTCCCCTTCCTTCTCCTAATGTCCTTCATGCTATTCCTTATGTTGCACAAATAAGTGAAACTGTATGGTAATTGGCTTTCTCTGCTTGACTTATTTCACTCAGCATGATCCCCTGTAGTTCCAACCATGTCGATGCAAATGCTGAGTATTCACTTTTTCTGATAGCTAAGTAATATTCCATTGTATATACGGACCACATCTTTTTATCCATTCATCTGTTGGAGGGCATCTAAGCTCCTTCCACAGTTTGGCTATTGTGGACATTGCTGCTATGAGCATTGGGGTGCAGGTGCCACGTCTTTTTGCCACATTTGTATCTTTGGGGTAAATACCAGTACTGCAATCGCTGGGTCGTAGGGTAGCGCTATTTTTAATGTTTTGAGGAACCTCCATACTCTTTTCCAAAGTGCCTGAACCAGCTTACATTCCTACCAACAGTGTAAGAGGGTTCCCCTTTCTCCACAGCCTCTCCCACACACATGGTTTCCTGTCTTGCTAATTCTGGCTACTCTAACTGGTGTAAGGTGGTATCTCAGTGTGGTTTTGATTTGAATCTCCCTCATGGCTAATGATGTTGAACGTTTTTCATGTGTCTGTTAGCCATTTGTATGTCTTCATTGGAGAAGTGTATGTTCATGTCTTCTGCCCATTTCTCGACTGGATTCGTTGTTTCTTGGGTGTTTACTTTGATAAGTTCTTTGTAGATCTTGGATACTAGGCCTTTATCTGTAAGACCATTTACAAATATCTTCTCTCATTCCACAGGTTGCCTTTTAGTTTTGTTGACTGTTTCCTTTGTTGTGCGGAAGTTTTTTATTTTGCTGAAGGCCCAGGTGCTCACCCTCACTTTTGTTTCTCTTTGGATGGAACATCTTTGGAAACACATCTAGCAAGAAGTTGCTGTGACTGATGTTGAAGGATTTACTGCCTGTGTTTTTCTCTAGGATTTTGGTGGATTCCAGTCTCACATTTAGATCATTCATCCATTTAGACTTTGTCTTTTTTTATAGTGTTAGAGAATGGTGCATTTTCATTCTTCTGCATGGGGCTGTCCAATTTTGACCAACATCATTTATTGAAGAAACTGTGTTTTTCCATTGGATATTTTTCCTGATTTGATGAAGATTAGTTGACCATAGAGTTGGGGGTCCATTTCTGTGTTCTCTATTCTGTTCCATTGATCTATGTGTCTGTTTTTGTGCCAGTGCCATGATACCTTCATGTCACAACTTTGTAATACAGCTTGAACTCAGGCAACATGATGCCCCCAGCTTTGGTTTTCTTTCTTTTTTAAAAATTTTATTTTATTTTTTTCAGTGTTCCAAGGTTCATTGTTTATGCACCACACCCAGTGCTCCATGGATACATGCCCTCCATAATACCCACCACCAGGCTCACCCAACCACCCACCCTGTCTGCTCCAAACCTCAGTTTGTTTCTGAGTCCACAGTCTCTCATGGTTCTTCTCCCCCTCCAGTTTCCCTCAACTCCCTTCTCCTCTCCATCTCCCCATGTCCTCCATGTTATTTGTTATGCTCCACAAATAAGTGAAACCATATGATAATTGACTCTCTCTGCTGGACTCATTTCACTCAGCATAATCTCTTCCAGTCCCGTCCATGTTGCTACAAAAGTTGGGTATTCGTCCTTTCTGATGGAGACATAATACTCTTTAGTATATATGGACCACATCTTCCTTATCCATTCGTCCGTTGAAGGGCATCTCGGTTCTTTCCACAGTTTGGCAACTGTGGCCATTACTGCTATGAACATTGGGGTACAGATGGCCCTTCTTTTCACGACATCTGTATCTTTGGGGTAAATACGCAGTAGTGCAATTGCAGGGTCATAGGGAAGCTCTATTTTTAATTTCTTAAGGAACCTCCATACTCTTTTCCAAAGTGCCTGAACCAGCTTGCATTCCTACCAACAGTGGAAGAGGGTTCCCCTTTCTCCACAGCCTCTCCCACACACGTTGTTTCCTGTCTTGCTAATTTTGGCCATTCTAACTGGTGTAAGGTGGTATCTCAATGTGGTTTTTTTTTTTAATTTTATTTTTTATTTTCAGCATAACAGTATTCATTATTTTTGCACCACACCCAGTGCTCCATGCAATCCATGCCCTCTATAATACCCACCACCTGGTACCCCGACCACCCACCTCTCACCCCTTCAAACCCCTCAGATTGTTTTTCAGAGTCCATAGTCTCTCATGGTTCACCTCCCCTTCCAATTTCCCTCAACTCCCTTCTCCTCTCTAACTCCCCATGTCCTCCATGCTATTTGTTATGCTCCACAAATAAGTGAAACCATATGATAATTGACTCTCTCTGCTTGACTTTTTTCACTCAGCATAATATCTTCGAGTCCTGTCCATGTTGCTACAAAAGTTGGGTGTTCGTCCTTTCTGATGGAGGCATAATACTCCATAGTGTATATGGACCACATCTTCCTTATCCATTCGTCCATTGAAGGGCATCTGGGTTCTTTCCACAGTTTGGCGACCGTGGCCATTGCTGCTATAAACATTGGGGTACAGATGGCCCTTCTTTTCACGACATCTGTATCTTTGGGGTAAATACCCAGGAGTGCAATGGCAGGGTCATAGGGAAGTTCTATTTTTAATTTCTTAAAGAATCTCCACACTGTTCTCCAAAGAGGCTGCACCAACTTGCATTCCCACCAACAGTGGAAGAGGGTTCCCCTTTCTCCACATCCTCTCCAACACATGTTGTTTCCTGTCTTGCTAATTTTGGCCATTCTAACTGGTGTAAGGTGGTATCTCAGTGAGGTTTTAATTTGAATTTTCCTGATGGCTAGTGATGATGAACATTTTTTCATTTGTCTGATAGCCATTCATATGTCTTCATTGGAGAAGTGTCTGTTCATATCTTCTGCCCATTTTTTAATGTGATTATCTGTTTTTGAGTACTGAGTTTCAGGAGTTTTTTTTTTTTTTTTAATAGATCTTGGATATCAGCCCTTTGTCTGTACTGTCATTCACAAATATCTTCTCCCATTCTGTGGTTGCCTCTTTGTTTTGTTGACTATTTCCTTTGCTGTGCAGAAGCTTTTTATCTTGATGAAGTCCCAAAAGTTCATTTCCACTTTTGTTTCCTTTGCCTTTAGAGACATATCTTGAAAGAAGTTTCTGTGGCCGATGTTGAAATGGTTACTGCCTATGTTCTCCTCTAGGATTTTGATAGATTTCTGCCTCACATTGATGTCTTTTCTCCATGTCGAGTTTATCTTCGTGTACAGTGTAAGACAATGGTCGAGTTTTATTTTTCTGCAGATAGCTGTCCAATTTTCCCAGCACCATATATTGAAGAGACTGTCTTTTTTCCACTGTATTTTTTTTCCTGATTTGTCAAAGATTATTTGACTGTAAAGTTGTGGGTCTATATCTGGGTTCTCTACCCTTCCATAACAGTATTTTAAGAGGCCCCATATCCTGCAGCCAGAGGACAAGTATTACTGAGAATGGGGCCTAGCACCCAATCAAAGAGTGGCAAGGATTGTAGCAAAAGCTGAATTCAAAGTCCCAGATGTGCCTCCCATGAAGGAAAGGGTCTAGAGTGAAAGAGTGGGACCCCAAGACCTGGGATGAACACAACTGAATCAGGGTCTGGGGTCATAAAGAAGGGGAGGTGTGGGCCTCTGCACCAGGTGCAGACCCCATTCCACAGATGTGCCGCCATGCCTGAAAGAAATGACACTGTCCAGGTATAATCCTGCCATTGTCACCACATAACTAAGTGCACTTCATCTTTGGGAATGTGTTGGGAATTCTTTTATGGCCATAGCATGGAACAATGAATGGATGTGCATGTGCTGTAGGGCTCAGGGTGTGTGGGTTGCTGCAGTGGCTCTTCCCGATGCCTGTGCACCACCAGTGGGTTGAATTCTTGGTGGAGTACGACCATGGAGTGCATCTTTACTGATACTTATCTGCCCACTCTGTGCCTACAGATGCAGGTGGTGACACCTTCCATGACAACTGTGAGTCTGTCATCTTCCTGCAGGTTGATCCATTTCTTGCTCTGTATTTGGAGAATGTAGTCCAGGTGTGTGCACTTGGAGAGCTGGGTCATCCCTCTTCGTGTCCCCTAATGCTTTTTGCCTTAAAGTCTGTTTTACTTGAGATCAGCTTTCCTTGGGTGAATATCACCAAGCTTAACCAGATTCATATTTTATATTAAAAAAACAGAACATAAGGGGTGCTTGGAGGGGGCTCAGTTGGTTAGGCATCTGCTTTCAGCTCAGGTCATGGTCTCAGGAGCCTGGGATCAAGTTCTGTGTTGGGCTCTCTGCTCACTGGGGTGTCTGCTTCTCTCTCTTCCCACACTAAAGCTCTCTCAAATAAATAAATGGAAAAAAGCACAAAACACAAAAACCACATTATACATAGAAATATTCTCTGCACACCACTGACACGCAAGTAGAGCATCCAGCCTATTTATATTGGAGCTCGTAAGCTTCCTGTGTGGGGGGGATTCATGTACTTCATCAGGTCTGGAAGGCTTTTGGCCATTATTTAATGGATTACATGCATGTGTATTTGTCTCAATATACTAGAAACCATGGATTCAAACTGATGCACCCAACCTACCACCCGGCACAGGACCCATCCAGTTCTTTCCCTCTCGGGGAATGTGGGTCCCTCCTATCCTCCACTCTTCTGGGCGTGTTCACTCACCTGGTCGGCCCCTGGCTGTGCCAGCCTCTTGTCCCTGCTCACCCGGACACCCTCCTGTCATCTCCAGTGTGGAGGTCCTGGTCGCGCCCTCGGAACCTCCAGACCCTGCTTCAGACTTCACTTCTCAGTCTGGGTGGGGCTCTGAGCTCTGACTGTGCATGTCCCCACCCCTGCTGCCCCGACCTGCCCACCCAACAGATTCAGGGGTAAAGTGCTCAGGAAAGGAAAGGATCCAGGTTCAATAGTGTCCCCCCCAAATTCATGCCCAGCCAGAGCCTGTAACTGCGACCCTATTTGGACATGGGCTTCTTGAAGACGTAATCAAGTTACGATGAGACCGTATATGAATCGGTGGGTCCTCCATCCAGTAGGACTACCGTCCTTTTAAGAAGAGGGACATGTAGGCACAGCGACATGGGCCACACGCTATGTGAAGCAGAGATCGGTGTGACACGTCCAAGGCTGAGGGATGCTGTTGTGTGCAGCCCCCTGAGGCTGGAAGGGGCAGGGGGTTCCCCTCGAGGCGCGGGGGGAGCGCAGCCCTCCCACACCGTGACACCAGACTTCGGGCCTCCAGGGCTGCGTGAGGCGGCCACACGGCTGTAGGAGGGGCCAGTCTCTCTGGTGGCCAAGTTCTCCCCCTGGGCGCTTTAAGATGACGCTGCCTTCTTGTGCTTCCGTCGCTCCTGCTGCGGCGTCGCCTGCCTGTGTCACCCTGCCTGGAAGCCGGTGCAAGTGTCCCCTCGGGACACACTCGCCTTCCTCCACGTGTCAGCTCGCTCAGTAAAGCTGGTCCCCTGGACCTTTTCTCTTCTTGACTCCAGTGTGGTAGCGCCCTGCTCTGGGGCTTCCGTGCCGTCTCCGGATCGGTGGAGTACGCTCATGCGTCCCTTCTTCTGTCTCTGTCAGCGTGACTCCCCTCGTCCTCATGCACATCGCGCCCTCTGCTCCTCTCCCCGGCCCGTCCCCTCCGAGGTCAGTCCTTTTTCAGAAACAATTTTGGGGGCGCCTGGGTGGCTCAGTGGGTTAAAGCCTCTGCTTTCGGCTCAGGTCATGATCTCAGGGTCCTGGGATCGAGCCCCGCACCGGGCTCTCTGCTCCGTGGGGAGCCTGCTTCCTCCTCTCTCTCTCTCTGCCTGCCTCTGCCTACTTGTGATCTCTGTCTGCCAAATAAATAAATAAAATCTTAAAAAAAAAAAAAGAAAAAGGAACAATTTTGGACCTGCTATGCCTCTTGGTCCTTCTTTTCTTACCTTTTACTGAGGTTTTGTCTACACGATGATCATCTCCTTTCTTGCTTTGTGTTTGCTCTCTCGCTCCGGCAAACTCGGGCTCAGTGTTAACTCGGTGTTGTCTCTTTTCCAGACACATAGGGCCGCAGATTCCTCTTCGGACGTGATGCGAGACGTGGGCTGGTCCGTTACGTTTGTCTTGGACTCCCATTCCCCTCATGGCATTGGCAGGGAGCTTGCTGTGCGATGGGCCCAAACATTTCGAAGTTTACGGAGTTGTGACCCAGGGCCCAGCAGATGGAGGTTTCTACAAGTTCCCGGTGTGCTTGAGCAATGACCCTGGACTTCTGGGTCTGGACCCCGTGAAGCCTGCCGGCCCGTACCGTGGTTCCGCTCTCAGGTCTCGTGCCCGCTCTGCTCAGGCCCGGACCCCACGTTGCCACTGATGCTGCTCCAGGGAGGGCAGCGTGACCTCTGCTGTGCCTGATGCAGGGGTTGTCCTCAGCCCCACGACAGGACCCGTCCACAGCACTGGTCGCAGCTGGAACCCCTCCGTCTCTGACTCCTGCTCCCAGCCTCGGCGCGCGCGGCCTGCCGGGTCGGTCTTCTCTTCTCCACACGTTTCACCGTTGCTTGTCCTCGCTGTCCCGTGCAGATAAAGGCTGGCCTGTGCCTACGGTTCCAGATCCGAGTCCCCATCTCTGCCCTCTTCCTGAACACTGTCCTCCTGGGTTTTGCTGTGGGAGCCCCAAGCCAGCGTCCTTCCTGGATGTCCAATTAGCTGCTCAACGTGCCGTCCGTGGATGGGAGCTCTTCATTCCCTGATCTCAGAAACTGGCAATTCCCTCCAAGCTGCGGGTCGGGAGGCCCTCTGGGCGCAGTTCTGCCTCTGAGCAAACTTGTCTGGTCTCCCCTGCACCCCCAGGAAGTGCTTGATCTGAGCCCTACTCTCCGCTGCCCCTGCCCCCAGACCACTGCCCTGCCCCCAGGTCAGACTTCTGCGGTGGTGACGACCGAAACCCCTCTGGGGGCTTCCTGTCCCCTCGGAGTGAGGTACTGGGCTCAGGTCTGCCCCAGGACCTTCTGCCTGCAATGTGGCGCCCCCAGGCCCACGCTGACCCCGCAGCTCCGCCACCCCCTCGGGAAGGGTCCTGGTCATCAGCCGAGTAGCAGCGGGCATCGGCGCCCGTGGCCGGCATCCTTGTCTCTTATGGGGCATTTGCTCGTTTCACCTGTGCTGTCCGTCCCTCATCGGGACGGTGGTGCCACAGCGCGGACACCTGTCTGTGTGTCCACCGGACGGCCGTGTGGCGCGTGGCGGGCTGGCAAGAAGCAGCTGGTGGTTTGGAGCTGCTTTTCTTTGATTATCGGCGACTTCCAGCAATGTCGTGTGTTTTCTTGGTCATTTGTGTTCACCGGCCACTGGGAATGATTTCTCCCTTCCCCTTCCCACTGAAAACTTCCCCTCGAAGGTCCAGTTTCTCGCGCTCTCTGCAGTGTCCCCTGGTCCTTCACTGACCCGGTGAGGGTTAGCTTCATGGTTCACTTGACCAGGCCAAAGTACTCAGATGTTCGGCCAAACACGGGCCCAGAGAGTGAAGGTATTTTAAAAATGTGATTGGCCCCTCAGTCAGGAGGCGTCAAGGAGAGCAGACGGCCTCCACGTGACGGTGGGCCTGGTCGAATCA
>NC_081569.1:144700040-144719722 GCF_022355385.1 Mustela nigripes
GCTGAGGGCTCGGCCTCCACGTGACGGTGGGCCTGGTCGAATCCGCTGAGGGCTCGGCCTCCACGTGACGGTGGGCCTGGTCGAATCCGCTGAGGGCTCGGCCTCCACGTGACGGTGGGCCTTGTCGAATCAGCTGAGAGCTTGGAGAGGAAAAAGGCTAAGGTCCGCAGAGGAGGAGGGGCTCTGCCTTCAGACGCCTTCTGACCTGACCTGCCGCACCCACTCTGGGTCCCCGGGCTGCGGGTCTGTTTTACGGATTCTGGGCTCACCAAGCCTTCACCGTCACGGATCCAGTTCCTTAAAACAAGCCGCATATGTTTCTGTGACTTTAGCGCAGGCCTGAAGCTTGCCTGTGGACACACAGCGTCCGCCCGTCCGCCTCTCGGTCGCCGGCCGACCCTCACCCGCCTCCCCCGTCTGTCGGGTGCGTCTGTCCGTTCTCCGGACAGCTCTGACCAGCACTCTTCCTGACGTCCGGCGCTTTGGCCACTGGCCTCCCTCCTGTTTCCTTGTTCGTGGAGACTCTCCGATAGATGTTCGCTCTGGTCCGTAGGCAGATCTGCCGACCTTATTTTTTACAGTTTCTGGCTCTGCTGTCTTTCTGAGAACGCAAATGCCTCCCCACAGCCCCTCGGGTCTGGCCGCTGGTTTGTATCGGTCCGTAGTGCTGGTCCCGAGTTGGCTTTTGTCCGACGGTGGGAGCAGGGTCCTGCCTCCTTGTACTGATGGAGCCCGGCTGCCACCGTCCGACTTCCAGGGGGACCGCAGCAAACCTGGGCCTGGCCGTGGGTTGGGAATGGTGTCGGGGCCTTGGCTGGAGAGCAGAAGTCTGGTTTCTGCCCAGGTGCCGGGAGGCCTGCGTCCACAGGCCCAGCGGTGGTGGTGGGGGGACAGGACTGGCTCAAACTTTCCCCTCAGACAGCAGGAGAGGGGGATGGGTAGGGCCCACCCAGGTGGCTTGTGAGCTCCACACGGGGACCCGGCTTGTCACACCTTGATTTAGTGTGGGTGGTGACTGTGTCCTGTTTGCCACACAGCTGGAAACAGATGTTCCTGCCCAGGGCGGACGCGTCCAGGCGGACACGGTTGCGGTGGCTCGGGGGAGCTGCAGAGCGTGCTGGGAAGCGGCCCTCCGCCTGCAGGTCGCTGGGCCGCCTTAGCGCGGGGGCCGCCGTGCTGGGGAAGGTCGGAGCACATTGGCTGCTTGGAGGGAAACCCCCCGGGGCCGGGCCCCACGGGGGCGGTCACCCGCCTCCAGCAGACAGATTTCTGTAGTTGGGCCGTGGTCCGTTGTTGCTTATTTAGGACAAAAGGGGAAGCCGCGGTAGAAGGCTGCCCCTGGGTTCTTCCGCTGCAGGAACCCGCCTCACCAGCCGGAGGGGCTGGGGCTCAGGCGTGCTTTAGGGAAACGGAGTTCAGGGCACTCTGTAAGCATGTTTCCTGCACAGAAAGATGCTCAAACACAGAGCCTCTGGCTCAACCAGCTGCCCGGCATGCTCAGGGCGAGACGAGGGTCAGGGGCTTGGTGGGCGGCCCCCCCCGCTCCTGTTCTCCTGGGGCCTGCGGATGGGGCTTCACGGTGTCCACCCAAGGGCCTGGGAAAAGCCAGGGGCGTCCCTGGGAACAGCCGTGGTCCTACAGGGGCTTCTCCCGGCGAGGCTGGGCTGGAGGCTCGGGTCTGAAGGCCCAAGTGCCGCCCTCCTCTGAGGCCGGCAGGACCGTTCACGCATACTTTCTGCTACTGTGGACGCTGGGTGTGTGCCTGGGGCCTCGAGGCCAGGCTGGGAGGTGGGCAGAGCCAGGGGCGCGAGGAGGGTTGTCCTGGGCAGGCTTGGGTGGCTGGGCCGGGCCGGCAGGCTGGGTTGGGGTGCAGGAGCCCCTACCTCTTTTCTGGTGTAAAGGGAACCTTGATGTGTTCCTGAGGCTCCGGGACAGAGCTGTGTCCTCAGGACCCGGCCGAGGGCTGTAGGGGACGCCTGGAGGCTGCTCGACAGTGGGGAGCTCTGGGGGGTGGGGCGTGCGGTGTGCAGGAGGACGGTGGTGGTGACGCTGGGTGACTTTCGGGGTCCATGCGGCAGGAGCTCGCTTACAGAGAGGGCAGCGTGGGGGCGGGTAGGCCTGGGAAGATCCGTAAATCGGCCCCGCACGGGGGCGGACATGGGGAGCCGGGGTGGTCTTGTGCGGCGGTGGCGTCCCTTCCCTCAGCAGCCGCTTGCCGAGCACCTACTGTGTGCCAGGCTGTGCTCTGTGTGCTGGGGGTCGTGGGGGGCAGCGGGAAACACTGTGCTCTCGGCGTGGACCTTCCGGGGAGCAGAAGGAGGAAGCCAAGCGCACGGCGGAAAGGGACGCGCAGGGCGTGCGGCCGGGGGCTGCGGAGAGGAGAGCCCGGCAGGGCTGGCAGAGGGCAGGGCGCGTCGCCGCCAGGGGCCCCGTGTGCCGATTTCTGGCGAATCGTGGGGGAGGCCGAGGCCTGAGAGGCTGCGGAGGCCAAGGCGGGCAGGACGGCCGCACAGGACGCGGCCGCGGGCGGACGCTGCGGACACCAGGGCGGTGGGCCGGCTGGTGCCGGAGACGCCGTGTCCCGGGAGTACGCCCAGGGCTGGGACAGCGGGAGGCGTGTAGGGGAGGGAGGGAGTCTGTGCTCAGCGTGCGGCCTGAGCCCCTGGAAGGGGGGGCCCTGGGCCGGCAGGGGTCAAGGTCAGGCATGGGCAGGTGCAGCCCCTCCAGAGGCTCTGGGACACAGCCCGTCAGGCTTTCGGGCTTCAGGAGCAGCACCCCGGGCTCGTGGCCCTGCCTCCACTGCACAGCCACAGGGGCTGCCTTGCTCTGGGGTCGCCCCACCTTCTCCCATGGGCTCTGTGACAACACTGGCCCTGTTCCGCCAGGACCTTGAACGCTGACCCACATGCCTCTGCAAGCGTCTTTGCCCTGGAGGTCACGTGCAGTCTGTAGGGGTAACGCGTGCAGGTTTTGGGGGCTGAGTCAGCTGATCTCAGCCTGACGTCCGGCTGTGGCATTTTGGGTGTCAGGTGTGGGCTGAGCTCCCGTGGCGACATGTGGAGTCGAAGTCCGCGCCGAGGGACGGGGTGTGACCTGGAGCCGTGAGCTCGGAGGAGGGGGGTAGAGGCAGCAGGAGTGTCGCTGTGGACCGGCGGGGGTGGGGGCTGGGCTTGGCAGGCCCCCTGCACCCTTGCCCCTGGCCAGTGGGTGGGGAGGGCAGGAGACGCAGGAGTCATCTGCCGCTCTCACCTGCCCGCTGTGCCCCCTCCGTCTCCTGCAGCCGGGGACCCTGGGGGACCGCGGGACGGCCACCGCTGACCGTGTGCTGAGCTGTGCCAGGGTCTTCTCTACGTCCCCTTGGCACGGCGGCGTTCACTGCTCACCGCACTCCACGTGGGCCTGGGCTCCTGCCCGCGGTGCCGGCCGGCCGGAGACAGGAAGGTCGGGGTCGTCTCTGCGGCCGTGGGGCACACGGGAAGAGCTCTGTGTGGGGGCCGTCCCGACTGCCAGCCCAGCTGTCCTCTCGTGGCGCGTGGAGCCTGTGCGGGCCCGTGTCCGTGTGCACACGTGAGCACAAGAGTCCGCAGACCGGCCGTGTCCTGCGCATGTGCACGTGTTTGCGCTCATGTGTGTGCACTCGTGTCAGCAGGGGCAGAGGGCACACGTGCCCGGCTTGTGTCTGCGCACTTGTGCTTGGGTGTGGGCTGTGCTGTGCACACATGTACGCAGGGGCGCCCTGTGCGCATGTGGGGAGCAGCACCTCCCGTTCCCTTCGGGGCAGAGGGGCCTCACCAGCGTTTTCCCACAGGGGCGCCTCCCACGGCCTGCACTGCCGGTGCCGCACCCCAGGCCCACTGTGAACCCTTGGACGCTTGCCCGCAGCCTTCTGGGGCCTCTGACCGGGGCAGATGCTGACGACAGAGACGGGGAAACAGGAGGCACGGAACGAGCAAGTTGTTTATGGGGCCGGCCGGCCAGTGTGAAGGCAAGGGGCTGCGGTGAGGTCTGCTGGCTCGGGGGTGCGCGGGCTGCGACACCCTCCTCTCTGGGAACTGGCCGCTGAGCTCTGGACAGGGGTGGACAGCGGTGCGCGGGGCGTGGGCGGAGGTGGGGCTGGAGTCCGGCTGGGCCCCTTTGCCCTTGGCGACAGCATGGAGGCTGAGCGTCACTTCACCTGCAGTGAGAGCCCGGGGTCAGGAAGGGGACGGGTCTGACGGGAGGGTCCCCAGAGGACAGGGCCCAGGCCCCCGAGTCCTGCCCAGCTGAGTCCGACGTGAGCAGGCGCCCAGCATCTGTTCCACCGTAGGACCCGGGCGGCGGAGGGCAGGGGCCTGTGAGCTCTCGGGGCTGAGGCCCTGGGCCTGGGTCTGTGGCCCATGACGGCCGCACATGCCTCCCGCTCCCTGCGGGCTCCCTGGGCCGGCCCAGCCTGTCCCCAGCCCTGCACACAGGTGTGCCGTTCGCCTCACCTTGATGAAGGTGACAAAGCCGCTGTAGAGCAGAGCGAGCAGGAAGAGGGCGGCAAACGTGGGCCACAGTCTGCCCGTATCCTCCAGGTCAGTGGCGTCCCCCAGGTCCGTGGCGTCCCCCAGGTCCGTGGCGTACCCCCTGCTCTCCTCGTGGCTCTGGGGCGGTGGGGGCGTCGTGGCCAGACCTGGGGAGCGAGGGCACTGGTGAGGAGGTTCAGTCCCCCACGCAGGGGGAGCCGAGGGACGGGCCGCTGCTCTGGGACGCCCCCTCCTGACGTGGCCCCTCCTGACGTGGCCCCTTCCTGACGTGGCCCCTTCCTGACGTGGCCCCTCCTGACGTGCACCTGTGAACCTTCTCCCTGCCCGCACCAGGGGCTCCCAGAGCCCGACGGGCCCAGCACCGAGCCACGCAGAGACTGCACCCAAACACCCTGATGTAACAGTCGGCAGGACAAGTGTGTGCGGCAGGTGCGTGGCACATAGCGGGTGTAGACACACGGGCAGGGCTGGCGGCGACCCGGGGCTGGGCAGGGCCCTCAGAGCGACAGGGAGCCCTCCAGGACTGCCTGGATGCCCACGGCTCTGTCCCCCATGTCCCAGGGTGGGGCTCGTGCCACTCTGAGCCCCTGCCCAGGGTGGGCTAAGGTGGCGGACAATGTCCTCTTCCCTGGAGTCAGGTCACCTGGCCCTCTGTGCGTCCCCAGCCCTCTCGTGGCTTTAGCTGCGCATGGTTTATAGGGTGTCTGTGGTGTCTCTGCTAGTTCCTGCAGGCCAGACTGTCCTTCCTTTTCTCCTACGTCCTAACTGGAGCCTCAGAAACCCCTTTGCTGTGGAGCAAGGCTGGGCTGTGGGGGAAGGCTTGTGGCAAGACGCCCTCAGGGAGGGCACCGCGATGAGCAGGGGGAGGCCCGGGGTGGTGCTGAAGAAGCAGAGGGGCTCCGGTGTCGGCTGGGGGGCCCCTGCCTCCGTCTGGACCGGGCCGCACGCAGCCCTCACACGAGGAGGGGAGCAGGACCCGCTCGGGAGGGGGCATGTGTAACTTCACAGCGACCCTGAGGAGCCCAAATGTCCCCCAGCTGTACGGCCGCCAGTGTGTCAGGCCTGTCCCGCAAGCACCACCCTGTTTGGGAACAGGGGACCCGTGCTGGGCCGAGGCAGAGGACAGCCTGTGGGTGGAGGATGGGGGGAGCCTGGGGGTCCGGTGAGGACAGCAAGCAGCAGCCCCAGAAGGAGCAAAGCCCCAGCTGCAGGAGGAGGGGCTGGGACCCTGCGGAGCCACGGAGGACGGGCTCCTCCCAAGGGGTCCGGGTTGCCAGAACCAGCCGCCCCCGCCTGGCTGGAGGAGGGGTCCTGGAGATACTCACGGGACCCCAGCTGCCCCCCGGCGCGGGCCCACCTGCATGGCTCAGCCTGTAGTGGGGTGCTGAGGGCTGGGCCCTCCCAGAGGAGGGCTTTCTCCCCAGTCGGTCCTGGGGGCCTGGGGGCTTCGGGGCCAGGGGGCCAGGCTCCCTGTACCCTCTGCGGGATGTCTTGTCTCCAGACTGTGTGACCCTGGCAGGAGGCTCTGCCCCTGCCAGAAGATGCGGCACGCGTGGCCTCTGGAGGCTCCGAATCTGTGCGTGGGCACCAGACGCACAGCTGTGGGCATAGGGTGAGGGCAGTGCTGGGCCCTGGAGGGGCTCGGCCACCCCTGCTCGCTCACACAGCCCTGTTGCACCCCTGCCCTGCTCCACATGTGCTCAGAGACGCGGACGCTGGGAGGGGTCCTGCCACCGCAGGCGTAGAGCCACGTCCGGTGCAGGGGCCGCAGGGCCGGGCTGCCTCGTCGGAGCTGCGCGGTGCCCGCTGGGCAGGCCTGGCCTCTCCGCGTGCTGGGGTCTGCATGTGCTCAGGTCCCCGGTGTGCGCGCCCACACAGCTGGAGCCGGCAGCCGGGGCTCTGCACGGGGTGGCACCGCAGTCTCCAGCCTTAACGGAGGCCGCACGGGGCCGGGGTCCAGCCTCTCCTGTGACCTGACCTGGAGAGGCCGGGTCTGCGCCTCTGGGCAAAACCCACCTCCTGCTTGTAGGAGACGGGAACAGGAGGACGGTGGGCCTGGGCCTCAGGGGCCCACGGGAGGGAGGAGGCGCAGGGCCAGGAGGCTGCTCTGCGGGCCCCGGCCGGCGGCACTCGGAGAGGAAGGGGGCCGTGAGCCGCGGCAGGCGGCCTGCAGCTGTCCCTCAGAACGAGGCATTTCCTGACATGTAAGCGCGGGAAATGCCACTAGCTACCCAGCCCGTTTAGACGTAGCCTCAAGAAACACACGTCCTGCAACGGGCCTCTGGGGGAGAGGGTGACTGGCGTCCCGGAAGGCCAGCAGCGGGGGACGCGGGCTGCTCGGGGCAGACGCCGCCTGCTCCGTTTTCCCGGTGCCCCCCTTCCCTGGAGAGCACCCGTGGCCGGGGTCCGATGCCGTCGGATGTGCGGCGCAGCTACGACTGTCCTGCGCGACCGGGCGCGTTCCGCCCTTCCTCTCGTTCGTCCGCAGGCGGGTGACTGAGGTCTGGCCTGCGGGTCTCTAGCTAATAAAAGTGGGGCTGAGGAGTTGTTCGGGGCGACCGTCTCTTCTCCGGTCGCCCCCGGCTCCCTCTCTCTTGCAGCTGACTGGTTTGTGCCTCATTCTTCTCCCGTGCGCCGTCAGGAAGCGGCAGCGGCCCAGGGCAGGTGGCATCCAGAGAGAAGGGGGTGGTGCCGGGAAGACGGGTGGAGGACCAGGGGTCCCAGCCTTGGGCGGGCAGGGAGGGCCTGGCCCCGGGACTTTAGGGGAAGCCTACTGGAGCAGTCCAGGTACGCTGGGGGTTAAAGAGCTGCCCCCTCCCTGGGCTGCCTCCAGGGCCAAGCTGGGCTGTTGGAGCCGTGGGGTCAGTGCTACTGTGTTGGAAGGGTGCCCGCTGCAGGGGTTGGGCCGTTGGCAGGGTGTCTGAGCCCGTGGAGCCTGGCACATCAGTCCCACATGCCCCCCACATGGCTGCCGTGGGCCTCCACTGGGTACCTCCCCCCACCCAGGTCCCAGGGGCGGCCAGACTGCCTCTCCATGAGCAGAAGGAGGACGGTGTCCTGCTGCCTGTGTGGCCTACGGTGTCCAGCGCTGTCCCACCAGGGCTTTGCTGCACCGGATGGGGCCACAGGAGGTCTGACAAGGGCCTCAGAGGGGGGAGTAAGCCCTAAACCTTCCTCATGAGCCCGCACCGTGGTGGGCCTTCGTCCCCTCTGCCCTGTAGGGGGCCTGCAGTCGGGGCCCGTCGTGGGGCTGCGCCGGTCAGATGTCCCCGGGCACCGAGGCCAGCACCCACTTCTGGGTCTGTCTGTTTCCCGAGGTGCTGCCTGATCTGCACCCAGCTGTGTGGCACATCTTGCTGGGAAATGGTTGCTCTTTGGGGCCTGGCAGGGTGACAGCCACCTTGCAGCCCTCCGAGTCCAGCGCATGGCGTGTAGACAGAACAGGTGTCCCAGATGCCGAGCAGGCCGGCGTGGAGCCATCGGGTGGGTGGCCCAGGGCCTTGGCTGCAGCCCCAGGACCCGACCGCTGGGCTCCGGGAGGGCTGTCCCTCCCCCCCGCGCCCAGGCTGGGAGGAGGCTTGGATAGGAGCCATCAGGCCCGGGGGTGACTCACCAGCGTCCAGGCTCTGGCTGCTGTTGAACAGCTTCCGGGAGGCATCATGCCTCACCACACACGTGTAGGTGGCCGGGCCTGGGCTCTGGGCTGCGAGGACACGCAGGACACTCCAGGTCCAGAACGTGCTGTTCCCAGGCTGGGCCATGGGGCGTGCGGTGGCAAAGGCACCAGGGTCCACCTCCGTGCGGCCCTTGAGCCAGGTGAGGAGGATGTCCGGGGGCGAGAAGCCTGACACCTCACAGAGGAGCCAGGAGGCGGCTTGGCGCACGGTCAGGACGCGGACAGTGAGGCTGCTGGGCGCGGTGGCCGCTGCGGGGAGAAGTCTGGTCATGCTGGGGCCACCCGAGGCCTGGGCGAAGCTGGGGGGCCCGCGGAGGGCTGGTCCTCACCCCCTCGGTGTCTCCGTGTGGAAGGAGGGGGAGCCACTGTGCTGGGCGGGGGGTGCGCGTGTGGGGCCCCAGCCTCCCGGTCTCCTGGACCCTGGAGCCGGCCTCACCGTGCTGTCCCGGTGCCACAGACGCCACCTGGGCCGGCCTGTTGGGCAGGCTCAGCGTGCAGGCGATGCTGGTCCCCGAGGCCCACAGGGACACGGGCAAGGCCAGCCGGCTGCTCAGGCTCTGGGAGCCGTTGGTGTGCTCCTCCCGCAGTTCCTCCTCCACCGCCCCGCTGGGGGGCGCCCTGGCCACCGCCCAGGACATGCGGGCCTCCTGCAGGTCATCCCCCACCGCCAGGCAGGTGAAGGTGGCCTCTCCCTGGAGCCACGGGCCCCGCAGGGGAGGCTGCAGCAGGTAGAGGCTGGGAGGGTGAGTGTGGTTCCGGCAGTCTGCCAGAGGAGAGCGACCTTGGTCAGTGGGGGGACCCCGGTCAGCGGTCAGTGGGGGACCCAGGTCAGGGGTCAGTGGGGGAAACCCAGGTCACTGGTCAATGGGGGGACCCTGGTCAGTGGCCAGTGAGGGGGACCCAGGTCAGCGTTCAGTGGGGGGACCCTGGTCAGCGGTCAGCGGGAGACCAGGTCAGGGGTCAGCAGGGGACTCAGGTCAGGGGTCAGCGGGGGACCCAGGTCAGCGGTCAATGGGGGGACCCTGTCGGTGGCCAGTGGCGGGGGACCCTGTCAGTGGTCACTGGGGGACCCTGGTCAGTGGGGGGCACGCAGACCCTGCCTGGGAGTGGTGCTGTGGGCAGTGCCCGGCCCACGTCTGCTTCGCTCCCCAGGGAAGACCTCCCCTTTGTGGCTTCCTGGCCTCCCGCTGCCCGGCTAGGACACCCCCGGGTCCCCCAGTCCTCTCTCCCCCGCCTCCCCCCACTCTGTGCCCCAAGGAACTGGCCTCTGAGCGTAGCGTCCACTGGGCTTCCTGACTCCGCGGCTTGTGTCCGGGTGTGGCGGGTGGAGGACACTAGGAGGGAAGGGGGGGTGAGACCAGGGACTCACCGGGGCTGTGGCCTCCCGGGGCCCCTCAGCCTTCCTGCTCTCTGGGGTCCAGAGACCTGCCCTGGCCCCTCGTCGGGGCTCCTGAGTGGTCATGCCACAGTGACGTCTACAGTTAGGGTGAGGACAGCCGGAAGTTATCGGGCCTTGGGTTTGGGACGGACGGGGGACCTGCAAGCGTGCTCTGCAGAGGGTCAGCCGTGAATACTTAGGTTAGCCGTTACGGGGTCTCTCTCCGTCCTCCCCAGCCCCATCCTGCCAGAGCTGCTCGGGTTGCGGGAAACAGGCTCAGGGCTGTGGGCCGTGCGGCCCTCCCGGGGGGATGGTGCCGGCCTGTTGGGAGGGCTGGGCTTGTGGGGCCACACACCCCAGTCTGCCCCTGGGACGCCATACGCCCCTGGAGGCCTCTCCCCGGAGCTCTGCCTGGGCCTGAATCCTGGCCAGCCAGTGGACGCGCCCTGCATGGACAGGGACTGGCGGGGACCCCTGCCCCAGGCCGGGGATATTTGGATCCTTGCCTGGAGGGCGGTCCCCTCTGGGTCTGACCGGGCTGTGCTGAGCTGGGCGTGGGTGGTGGAGGAAGATGGGGTTGTCAGGGGTGCGGGGGGCTGTGGAGGGGCCACGGAGGGGCCACGGCAGACCACAGCCTCTGCCCCAGCATCCCCAGGGCTTCTCTGAGAGCATGGCTTGCTGCCCTGCTTCGAGGAGCGAGTGCTGGACCTCTGCCGAGGGGCAGGCAGGGCGACTCTGGCCCCGTGTGGCCCTTGGAGAGGCCCCTGGGTTGGGGGCAGCTCTCGGAGAGGGGCTCTGGCTGCGGGACCCCTGGGTCCGTGGTCAGGGGTCCTGAGCCTCAGGTGGCTACAGCTCTGTCAGGGCCACGGGGCCAAGTCCACCCTGCCGGGCATGTCGGCCGTGTGTCCTCACGTGAGGCTCTGGGACAGGCTCCCGTCCGAGCCCTGCCTTGGACCCGCTGAGTCCCGGTGCTGGCCGGAGGCCCCACCCCGTCCGCTGTGCTCACTGCAGGTGTGCGGGGGTCTCCTGTCCACAAGGGGCCTGAGGGGGCGCCCGCTGGGCCCCAGTGCGTGGTGTGGCCGGTTCTCTGCAGACACCGCCCCCAGAGAAGTCGCGGAGGGCTGCCGAAGGCGTCCGACTGAGGGACAGGAAGGCAGGAGGGCTCCTCACCTGGGGCGCTGGGTGTGGAGGTCTCCGGTGGAGACGGCCCGTGAGCCGGTGGGTCAGTCTTCCTTTCCCAGGACTCTGAAGTCAGAGGGCGGTGGCGGGGGAGGGTCAGACGGTGTGTGTCCGGGTCGGGGGGCTGCCCGGGGGGGGGGGGCGGGGGGCGGGGGAGGGCGGGGGGGTGGGGCGACTGGCCACGGGCCTGCTGGGCACAGCCGCCTGCATCGTCCTCGGGCTGGAAGGCGCGGGGCGCTCCGGAGGACGACCTCGGGGGCCTGGGGCCACCCACCTGGCCACGGGATGGGCTTCTGCTGCGGGCGGCCGGAAACTACGGCTCTGCAGAAGTGCGGGTCCGGCTTCCAGGAGACCGACAGGAAGGACAGCTGCATGCGCTCTCGGCTCCCCAGCGTGATCATGGTGGTCGTCTGCGGCCCCGAGCTCGAGCTCGAGACCACCCGCAAGGACTCCACGGAGGGTCCTTGTGCCAAGCAGGCCAGGCCTAGGGAGTCGCCTTGCTTCGGGACTTTACACTCTGAGACCAAGGGGAACAGATGCAGCGTTTCGGTGTCTGGAAGACAGACAGGGCGTGTGAGGCCGGGGCCGCGGGGGTGCAGCGTGGAGGGGGAGGGGCAGGGTGTGGCCGGTGGCAGCCGTGGCCCTCTTGTCCAGCAAATGCAGCAAGGGGCGCTCCCCCCCCTGCGGAGCCCGTGCTGCCCTGCTGAGGGGCCCGGCTGTGGGTCCCCCCCGGGACTCCGAGTGCTGGCCCTGCGCCTTCCTGCAGTTGTCCTGGGTCCCCTCTGCCTGCAGAGAGGCCTTGGAACTGGGCTCTGGCTCCCTGGCCAGCGGGGTGGGCTCAGACACTGCCCTCCCTGTGACTGCCCCTGGAGCTCTGTGGCTTAGAGTCCAGGCCCATGAGACTTTTGCCCTCATGGGAGGCCCTTGGTCATGTCCTGGGGTGGGGGGTAGTTCGCTCTGAAGTGCTCTGGGCCCAAGGGTGGCAGGTCCCTGGGCGGGGCTCCCTGGTGGGCCGGTTCCAGTGCCCTGGTCCTCTCCCTAGGGACCCGGCTGGCCAAGGGCGGCCAAACAAGGGTGGGGTCCCTGCCTGTGTCCCTGAAGGCTCCCTCGCCAGTCTGTGGTCCCTGCTCTCTGCCGAGCCCCCAGGCACCGTGCTGCCACCGCACGACGGGACATGCCCGTGCTCCAGCCGGCCGCCTGGGCCATTGCCTGCGCCCACTCCGCAGGCGCCCTGGGGCAAGGCCCATCTGTCTGTCCTCTCAAGCACCCAGCTGGCCTGCCCCTGCCTTTTCCGGGGGTTCCCCGGCACGATGGTCCCATGCACATCCCGGGGCCCCCACTGCCCATACGGCGTCCCTGGCACCCCCTGCGCCCTGCCAGGACCCCCGCATGCACTGGGGGGAGATGCCAGGCATGGTTGGGCTTGACCCCCTTGTCCGACCGTGGCTGCATTTGGAGAGAAAGTCCTAGTGGGCGAGTCAGCGACTCTGTGAGGTGCTGCTGCTGGAGGGTGGCCTCCGACGCAACGTGCCCGTCCTCACGAGAGGGGACACGCGGCACACGGGCTGTGGGCAGAGAGCTGGGGGTCGGAGGGACGCGGAAGCCAGGAAGGCCGGGGCCGCCCACGACCGGCGGCGGCCGGGACCCTGCCCTGCCCCAGCGGGAACCTACCCCCACACTGCGAGCCGGGGGTCGCGGCCCCCAGAGCGGACGCCACAGATGCCTGCTGTTGGGCGCCCGTGGGACACGAAAGCCGACGTGGGAGCAGGAGTGGCCTGTGCTGCGGCTGACGGCTGGAGACGCGCAGGCGGCCTCGGAGCCCCGGGGGGCAGGCACTCGGCTGGCCAGGAAACGCCGAGGGGTCCCGCAGGCCACACATGGGGGCGAGAGGGGAGTCTGGGGAGGACTGAGGCGGGCAGAGCTGGGCGGACCTCGTATCCGCGCTCGGGGCGCGCTGCTGGGCTTTGCAGGAGCGGCCGGGGCACGTGGCGGAGCGACCCCACAGCGCAGCCAGACCGCCGGCCGCTGCCCCAGGAGTGTGGGAGGAGGCGGCACCAGGAGGCCGGACGGGACACTTACGGCCCGCTGGCCGCGGGGCCGGGCTCTGGCCGCTCCTCCCGCCGGGCACCACGCGTGTGGTCCCATCAAGCGTCTGAGGAACCTGGGGCGGCGCATGGTCGGCCCGGACGGCGACTTGTGCATGAACGGTGAGGGGCGCCGACCGGGTGTAGCAGAACTTGGCGTCAACGGGCCTGCCCGGAGGAGGCGGAGGAGGGCTGGCACTGAGGGCAGAGCTGCGGACGCAGAGCCCGGGGTGGGGGGGCTGCTGGCAGGGGTGCGGGGGGCCCGGGTCCTGGGGTGCGGCCGCCGCGTAGTGGGGCCTGAGCCGCTCGGGCTCCAGAGACAGAGCCCGGAGCCACGCCGCATCCTCCGGAGCCTCGTCCTCTGCCGGGGGCCCTGCTGGACCCGGACCCTTCCTCAGGCCTCCTGCAGGGTCGGGCCTGGGCACCTGTGGCTGGCCCGGCCGCCTGGAGGCATGCAGCGTGCGGGGCCTCCGTGCGTGGGTCAGTCACCCCGCGTCTCGCCTCTCCCTGATTCAGGTGCTCCTGAGGCACGGCTTTCCATGCGGGGCGGCCGCGCGGGGCGACTGCGGGAGCGGCTGGGCCCGGCGTTCTGCACCGGGGAAGGATGAGAATTTCGGAGGCTGGGGGTGGACGGTTAGGGCTTGGGTTGAGAGCCCTGGTACGTACGGAAATCCTGTCGCCCCGGTGCCCTGGCGTGGGGCCTTGCTGGGGAACGGGGCCGCAGAGGCTGAGACCTTAGCCCCACCGACGGATGCCCCTATCAAAGGGGGGTCCGGACACGCGCGGGGGGACAGCGCCACGGCCCGAAGGCAGACGGCGCGGAGACGCACCCACAAGCCCGGGCGGCCGCCAGAGCCCAGCTTGGAGCAGACTGTCCCCCTGGCCCATGAGACTCTTGGCTTCTAGAGGATTCCCTGCCCCCAGGGGTCCCTGGACACGGACTCAGCACAGACGCCATCGGAGGTGACGGCCCCCTACTCCCTGGCACAAGAGTCCCCAGACGCGCACGCACCCCGTGGACCCCTCATCCCGGGAGGCTGGGCCGGGGGGTCTGTGTTACCAGAACGAAGCTGGGGCCTCCCTGTGCCCACCGGGAGCTCACGGGGACCCGTGAGCTGCATCCTGGCCTCCGCCAGTGCCTCCTCCCGGGAGCCCGGCTCACGGCCGTCCTCGCCACTGCCACCCGGATCCCTCAGCCGTGTGGGGTCTGCGCCTCCCCTTCTGCCCCTCCCCCACGCGCTGCCACCCGGACCTTGGTGGCCACAGCTCCACGGCCGGTGGGCGAGCCCCGACGCGAACCCGCGTCCCTTTGCTGCACTCCCCGTCCGCTGGGGCTCCCGGCCGTGGCGCCGCCTGCCCCTCGCATACAGGGACGGGGCCACACGGAGCCTCCCCGACGCGGCTCCCTGGCAGGCACTCTCCTCCCCGGCTCGCCGGACGCTCCTGCTCCCGTCCACATGCCCGCACCGTGCAGCACCGGCAGGACGAGTGCCCTGTCCTCGGTCCCACACAGCCCAGCCCCACGAGGGGTGGGACCTGCCTGGGGGGCCGCCAGGCCGGCTGGGCTGGAGACGGGACCGTGCGTCGTGTGGGGACCCAGCGGCAGAGGCCCCTGCTGGTCGCACACAGGGACCGAGCCCGGCTCCCGGTTCCCGCCACGTCCGGGAGGTCAGGCCTGGGACAGGGTCCAGCACCCGTCCTTGAGCAGACGGGACGAGCCGGAGACGCTGGGTCCCACCGCAGGGCCCCCTTCCCCGGCACGTCCCCTGGCAGGCCTGCGCGCAGACAGGCCTTTCCCACAGGCCCTGGACACACGCGGCCCCCAAGGAGCACTTCGGGACAGAAGCCTGCACAGCAGAGTGGTTCCGTAGGATAAAATATGCACGTTTATTGGAAGGCGACACGCGGGTACACTGCACAGGCCGAGTCTTTGAGCTGGAAGCGGGGTGGGGGGTAGGTCTGAGGACGCGCTGCCGGGCTCCGCGGGCTGCCCACCCCGGGTCCACGTCCCGGGCCTCTGAAGGTCTCCACGGGCCGGTCATTTCACCTGTGGACGACAGACGGCGTGAGGTGTTTTCCCGCTGCCCTGGGCTGGGTGCCCCCGCCCCCTCCTGCCCCGGCCCTGCTGTTACCTTGAACAGCGTCACTGTGGTGCTGTAGAAGACGCTGAGGAGGAAGAGGACGATGAAGGTGGACGTCACGGTGTTCAGGTTCTCGAAGTCTTCCTCCTCAGCGCTCACCTCTCCCTCTGCAGGGAACACAGCGCAGAGGGTCAGGCCACACGGCAGGGAGGCCCGGCCCCAGAGCTGCCCTTGGGCCTCGGCGAGGCTGCCCCTGGGGTGCCAGGCGGGGTGGGGACAGTAGGAGCAGGTGTGCGTGGCTCCTGACTGGTCCCACAGTCTCCTCGGCACTTGCTTTGGGGGGCCGAGGGCTCCTGGGCTCAGTCGGGAGGCATCGAAGCCAGGCGTGAGCTGGGCCCTGGGAGCCCGAGACGGGTCAGGCGGATGCAGAACACAGGCTTAGCAGAGCAAGGCCGACCCGAGCACCCTGTGTGGGAGCCGTGGCGGGGCAGAGAGCACAGCAGAGCAACACAGACGCAGGGGTGTGGCTGGGCAGCAGCGGGGGTTGGGGCGCACGGCCAGGGCTGCCCGGGGGGGCGGGGAGAGCCTGGGAGCAGGGCCTTCTGCCGGCTCTGGTCTGGAGAGGGTGCTCTGCCCCTGGCCGCTGAGGCTGGAGAGCCTGGCAGTGGGGACCTGGCGTGTGTCTGGGCCCGAGGGGGAACCGCCTCATTTCCTAGTGAGATTCCCACTCGCTGTCTCTCGGTCTTGGAGGGCATGGCCCCTGGGAGACCCCGTGTGGGGCCCGGCCAGCTGTCTGCACTGCCAGGCCTCGGGGACCAAGGGCTCAGATAGGACCCTGAGGCTCCAGGGGGGGCGGCCCTGGGGTGGACTACGTGGACAGGCTGAGGACTCTCAACGGGGTCTGGAGCCCACTGGGCCCTTTGCAGCATCTGCAGCTCAGGTTCCCGAGGGTCCGGTGTGCAGGGAAGGTCTCGGAGGCAGCCCAGAGGGGCCCGTGCTGCTGCGGCAGGGGGGTGCCACCGGACCCTTGCCCCTTCCCGCCCACCAGGTCTGTACCCCTCACGCCTGCTCCTGGGGCCTCATTCCCTCTATTTCCAGGGCTGGGTGTTTGCAGGGGCTCTCCACTCAGACCAGGCCATCTGCAGTCACCCCTGCCAGGAGAAGCCTCCAGGGACAGCCTCGCTGCCTCTGGGGCCGAGGACCAGGCCCTGGGGCTTTGTCAGCAGCAGCCTGGCCCCGTTCACCTGTGGGCCCTGCCACCTTCAAGAGCCTGGGCATGGGCAGGGACTTCCCTTGGCCCTAGGCCTGGGAATGATGGCCGCGGCCAGAGTCCAGACCTTCACGCTGAGACAGAGGGACACGCAGAGCTTGGGCACGAAGCCCGCAGAGAGGGACACGGCGGGACAGGGCAGCAGTTCCTGACAGAGGGACCCCAGGTGTGCGAGGGCTGGCACTGTGTGTGCATACGTGTGCACAGTGTGTGTGTACGTGTCTGTGTCTGCCTGTACGTGAGACGTGTGTCCATGCGTGTGACCGTGTGTGCACGTGTCTGTACGTGCCCGCGTGTGGGTGAGCGAGTACGTGTGTGCGTGTGTGTGCCCGTGTGCGGCTGTCTGTGTGCGTGTGTCTCTATGTGTCCACGCGTGTGGGTGTGCGTGCGCACGCGTGTCCGTGTGTCTACATGCAGGTGCGTCCATGTCGGCATCCGCACGCGTGCATCATGTCTGTGTGTGCGGGTGTGTGTGTGTCGCACACTCATGGTCGTGGGAGCAGCTACAGGAGCGGTGAGCGTGGCCTCGGTCTACAAGGAGCACAGGGACTTCCAGAGGCTGGGCGGGGGCAGGGACAGCGCGGCTGCGGCCCCGGCAGGCGAGAGCATCGCTTACTCAGGAGGAGTGTCTTTTGAATGGATGTTTTTATTTCTGATTTTGATCAAAGGTCACACGTTGCCCCGTTGACAAGGTTAGTGGACACACACACACACAGCGAGGGGCCAGCCAGGAGCCGCGGATCCACCGGCCGGGATCCAGCGGCCCAGCGGTCAGTAGCAGGTGCCGGCCGTGTCGGACAAGACCAGGGACACGTTGTAGAGGGTGGGTTTACCGGTGGACTTGTCCACGCTCCGCTCGGTCACCATGTGGGGCAGGACCTCGTGGCCGACTACACAGGTGTAGGTCTCGCCGGTGCTCCAGTCCTCCTCGCTCACGGTCAGGGTGCTGTGCACAAAGTAGAGGCCGGGGGCTTGCGGCTCAGGCATCGGAGCACTGGTCACGTAGGTGTTGGGGGGCACGGGCTGCCCCTTCTGCAGCCATTGAACAAACACGTCTGGGGGAGAGAAGCCCGTCACCAGGCAGGTGACCGAGGCTGACTCCCGCAGGCTCAGCTGCTCCCGGCTTGGCGGCAGGACGTACACAGACGGCATGTGCTTGGGGACCCCTGTGGGAGGAAAGACAGGATGAGCTCGGGCCGGGGCCGCTGGGGAGAGACCCCCAGAGGCCACGGGAGAGTCCCGCGGCAGAGGGGGCACGGGCCCTACCCTTGGGCCTGGAGATGGTCTTCTTCAGTGGCGAGGGCAGGTCCGTGTGGGTCACCGTGCAGGTGAACTGCTCCCCTGACTCCCAGTCCTCCACACAGACCGTGGCCTCCCCCATGGCGCTGAAGGTGATGTTGGGGTGGCTCTCAGAGATGTTGGTGTGCGTTTTCAGAGGCTCGCCGTTCTGGCGTGTCCAGGTGATGGTCAGGCTGTCGTAGGTGCCCAGGTCTGTGACCAGGCAGGACAGCTTGGCCGACTTGGTGAGGAAGATGCTGGCAAAGGACGGGGGGATGGTGAAGACTCTGATGCCCACGGCTGGGTCTAGGGCAGGAGAGAGTTTGTGTCAGCGACCGGCCGGACGTGCGGCCGGGCAGAGGCGGGGATCGTCACCAAAGAGCACAGGATCGCTGAGCCGTCCTGAGCCCCAGGGGCCTACGGGAGAGGAACGCTGGGCCCCTGCCTCCCAGCCCTTGGCCGCTCCGGGAAGCCAAGGCTCGGGGAGTGGCCGGCCTGAGCGGACGCCCGCGCACGTGAGGGACCCCACGCCCAAGGGGCCGCCCCGGGGCCAAGCACTCACTGGAGGTGCACACGGAGGACACGTTCCTCTCGGAGGTCACGCCGCTGTGCTCCACTTGGCAGGTGAACACGCTCTGGCTGAGCCAGGCGCTCTCGGTGATGGTCAGCGTGCTGAGCACTCTGTAGGTCACTGTCCCGGACACTTTCCCGTCGGCCTCCACCTTGCCAGTGTCGATGCCGGACGCGAGCGGCTTTCCGTCACGAAACCAGGACACGGAGATCTGCTTGGGGCTGAAGCCCCTGGCCTGGCACAGGAGCTGGGACGTGCGCTGGCCATTGCCAGAGAAGGCGTCGCGGGGCGGGATGAAGATGGTCACGTTGGGGGGCAGTTCTACGGCTGCTGCTGGGAGGGAACCAGGCGTCAGCCCCCTGGCCTCCCCCTGCCCGCCCCGCCGCGGGAGGAGGGCCCGGCTCTCACCTGGGATGGGCACGTGCACGGACTTGTTACCCTTCGTGTGCTTGACCTTGCAGGTGAGGTAGTCCTCGGAGCCCTGGAGGACGTCGATGGACGGCAGGAACACCTGGGAGGTGGCCACGTACTTGCCCTCTCTCAGAACCGACGGGAAGTACTTGACGTTCTGCCTGCTGACCTCACTGTCATTCTTGTAGGTCCAGGAGAAGGTGACGGTGTCGGGCAGGAAGTCCCCGGCCAGACAGCCCATGGCCACCAGGGTCTCATCGGACTGGAAACTCTCACAGGTGATGAGGGGGAAGAGGTTTGGAGGGGATGGGTTCTCTGAGGACCACAGAGGGACAGGAGGTGAGTGAGACGGTGTCTTCTCCCTACACTCTGCCAGGCGGGCCAGAGCCAGCCCCGTGGCCCCCTCATCCCACTGCCACAAGGGCTGGCCTCACAGCCTTCCCAGCCTTGACCAACAGGGCAGCGGGCGGCTGGGCTGAGGCCGAGTCCAGCCGCGAAGGGGAGGTTCAATGCCCCCCACCCAGCTGCAGAAGCCGAGCTCTGGACTTGTGGGAAGCTGGGGTCTCCGTGGCCTCGCGAGCACTCTGGTACCCTGGCTCCCGGCTCCGGATGGCTGGGCCAGTGCTGCTTTCCCTCCGAGACACTGGAGCCAGACTGCTGTGCTCAGCCCCAAGCCCCACGAGCCGTCTGTGATGCAGACAGCATGGAGGGGAGCCCCCTGGCCAGTGCGGCTAGGGTCAGGGGATGGTGAGCATGTGACAACTTAGACCCGCACGTGGCCCATTGCAGGTGAATCCAGCCCAAACTAGGACATCAAGCTCTTCTGAGCCAAGACAGCTCAGCCAGTCCATTTTGGCTGGACCAGCTCAGTGACCCTGTTTAATCAACTCAATGTACCCAGCCTGGTCCAGTTCCGCCACCTCAGCTCAGCCCAGCCCAGCAGAGCCCAGCCCAGCCCAGCCCAGCCCAGCCCAGCTCAGCTCAGCACAGCTTAGCTCAGCTCAGCCCAACCCAGCTCAGTCCAACTCAGCTCAGCTCAGCCCAGCTCAGCTCAGCCCAGCCCAGCTCAGACCAGCCCAGCTCAGTCCAGCTCGGCCCAGCCCAGCTCAGCCCAGCTCAGCTTAGCCCAGCTCAGTCCAGCCCAGCCCAGCTCAGCCCAGCTCAGTCCAGCTCAGTCCAGCTCAGACCAGCCCAGCTCAGCTCAGCCCAGCTCAGCTCAGCCCAGCCCAGCCCAGCCCAGCCCAGC
>NC_081569.1:144720122-144742091 GCF_022355385.1 Mustela nigripes
CCACCGGTTTTTCATTGGTCCTCGACCGAGCTGAGCCCGGCTCAGCCCAGCCCAGCCCAGCCCAGCCCAGCCCAGCTCAGTCCAGCCCAGCCCAGCTCAGCTCAGCTCAGCCCAGCCCAACCCAGCTCAGCTCAGCCCAGCTCAACCCAGCTCAGCCCAGAAGTGCCAGTTTAATCTAGTCAAGCCAGATTGACCGCTTTGGCCAGCCCAGTGTAGTCCTGGGTCCTGCATTCCCGGAAAGTCCGGTCCCGGGACGGGCTAGAAAATTTTAGAGCTCCGGATCTGCGTGCTTCCAGCTAAAGCCAGCTCACCTAGGAATCCAATCCTGATGGGCCTGGCTCTGGGTCTGCACCTTCTGGTGCTTCGCCCTGCCTGTTCCACGATTGTGTGTCCTTGTGGATTTTCCGCTAGGACCCCCTATTTGGTTGTGATCCCAGGCTGAGCCGGCTCTTGGGCCCAAGCACTGGCAGTCACTCCGTCAGTGTCCTGGGTAAAAAGCTTCCTGGCCAGTTAAGGTTCACCAGGACACGTTGCAAGGATGGAGGAGGGTTCACTCTCCGCGGTGGAAAGCCTGTGTCCCTGCTCCAGAGCAGGGAGTGCTGCTTCTGGGCTGAGAGGGGCGCTCGGTGCTGCCCGCCCGGCCTGCACCCTCCTGGGCAGTTGAGCTGACCTCCTGCCTTCAGAGTCTAAAGTAGGCCCCCCACTTCAGCTAAGTTCCCTCTAAATAAAAATCATCATTACATAGGCCAGAAACAAGTCTTCGCTGAATCTGCACTGTCAGAAAGCCCCTCGCAGCGGTGGCCGGTGGCCCCACACCCAGGGCCACGTTTACAACCAAAAGCCTAAGTGGGACTCTCGTGCTTGAGCGTCTGAGCCGTAGGGATCCACAGCCAAGAAGCCTCGGGGAGCCCTTCCAGCTGTGTCCTTCGGAGAAAGTCAGGCGGAGAGCTGGGACCCATACAAATAACCTCATGGTTTCACTGAGCCTGAGTCTCCCGCCCAGAAGCCAAACAGGAAATATGAGCTTCTCTCTTACCAGCTGGGCTCCCTGGTCACTTGTGGGGGTCTTGGGAGAATTCCTCCAAATCCATTAAAATCGGGTGGTTGATGCACAGGCGGTTGGCCTGGCGGCAGAAGCCACGAGTGCCTGCCCCCAGCCACGGCGGGCCCGGGGAGACCCCCAGCCACGGCGGGCTGGGGGGCCCCATCGGCGCGGGAGAGTTCCTTTCTGATTCGAGACCTGACGGGGCCTCCTCTTAGTCCAACAAGAACGCGCTTCACTGAAACCACTCAGGACAATCACTCGTTTCCTCTAAAATTTGTCCCCAAAGGAATGCTTGAAAACAGGTCTGCGAACAGGCGGCCAGGAAGGTCACCTCCTCAGGGTACCTCCGTGCCTCTCCCTCACAAAGAGAAAGTCTTAGAACACGGACACAGAGTTCCCAAAACCCTGCTTCGGGGCACCGGAGGGCGGTTTGGGGTCAACGACCAGGAACCACTGATTCAGAAAACCCAACAGGAACAGGAACGCGCTGCAAACCGTCCCTGAGACCAGCGGAAGGTCCTCAACGTCTTACTTTGGAAATGAGTGTAATTCAGACGGAGATATTAAATTCGGAAAGTCAGAAAAAGAAGGCTCTGGGCTCCTGCCAGCCTCTCGGGCTTATTTTAGAAAATGCAAATCGTGCAGGTGTTGTTTTGCAGGAGGCCGAGCTGGCCCTGGGGCTGGGCAAAACCGCCCGAAAACCACTTCTGCTAACCACAAACTATGAATTTGCAAGTGTGTTTTCTTGCTTCCTAAAATAGTCGGTCCCAGAGACCTGCTTCCTGCCACCTGCCCCGGCCTGGCCCTGCCCCCACCGGCACGGCCGCCGCTTCCTGCCGCTTCCTGAATCGCTGAATTAAACAAAAAATAAACTTCATTGATCATCGTCAAAACTCAGCTGTGGCGGGGGCCGCCTTCTCGTATCGACTCCAGAAAGATAAGATTCTGGCAGGTTAATGGCCTGATACAACTAAAAAGTCTAATACACTTGAAAATCTCCGACATTTTAAAGTCACCATTGTTTAGCGATTTCTCGCAGGAGAAAAGAAACCCTTCAAGGACGTCCTGCCCGTCCATGTTGCGAGCGCATTCGCTTAGCAGGCACAAGCCACGCTCCCCTGGGGGCCGACCGCGCAGAGCCCAGCTCCCTGGGCCCCAGACCTGCCCCTCAGTGTCCCTCCCTGCCAGGACGGCTCTGTCCCAGACCAGGAATCCTAAACAGCCTAGCCCCGAACCGCACTCCTGGTTCCCAGCACAGTCTCCCACGACCCGCAGGCCTCTACTCTCCTGCACACACAGCCGGCCGTGCTCGTTCCTAGCTGACCCCAGGATTCTAAGCGCCTGGTGGCCCTGCGGCCAAGGGAGTCCCGGCCCACAGTGGCCGGCCCAGCCTCCAGCCCCCTCTTCAGGGGCTCAGGTCCTGCACAGGGCCTGCCGGCAGGATTCCAGTTTTAGAACGGCACTGGAGAATCAAGAGGCGCGGAAGTCCCCAGATCACCTGGTCCTCGTCCCCTCCTGGCCAGCCTGCCCCTGGGGGGCCTGTCCCACGGACCGGCCATCGGTGCTCAGAAAACCCCACAGAAAGGAGCAGAAAATAAAGGCCATCACAGGGCCAGTCTTACCTGAGGACACGGTGACTGAGGTCCCCTGGCCCCAGTAGCCCATAGCATAGTAGTCACAGTGGTGAATTCGCCATCCGCACCCCACCAAAACCCCGGGGGCCTGGCCCGGCCTCGCCCTGACTCAGAGGCTGGCATGGTCTCCCGGACCCCACAGAAGCCAATCATCCAAGTCACCCCCCACTGCCCCTGACACCCCAGAGAAGCCAGGGCACTGCGCACCTGGGCCGCCCGGCTACAAGCCCCTAACTGGGACTCCGAGGTCCAGTCTGCCCCCAGGGCCACAGCCGCAGAGACCCCGATTCCACTGATCGCCCCACAGTCGCCATGGCCCCCCAAACTACGTGGACAGACCAGCCAAAGGAGCCGCCTTGCCTCTGAGTGCAGCCGTCCTCAGGGCAGGGTGGTCACCAGGCCCCCGTTCCTGTCCCCATCCTGGCCTCCAGAAACCCCAACAGCCTGATCCCCCCAAGTGCGGCCAAAGTGGGGAGGCTGAGGACCCACCTGAGGACACGGTGACCAGGGTTCCCTGGCCCCAGTAGTCAAGCCAGTTGTCACAATGTGACAATTGTGCAGGAAATCTGGACAAGAAGTCGGGCCTGGCAGAGCCTCCGACCTCAAACCCCAGCCGGTGGGGCCGACAGGGCAGCCCAGGAGGCAAGGGAGGCTGAGTGCCAGGATGGTGGGTTGCCGCCGGCCGCCGGCCCCTTCCTTCCCCTGGTCCTCCCAGACGCCAGACCCAGACAGCCTCATTTTCTCCCCCAAATGCAGCAAAAAGCCCCAGAGAGAGAGAGGAGAGAGGGCTGGAAGGACTCACCTGAGGAGACGGTGACCAGGGTCCCCTGGCCCCAGTAGTCAAAGTAGTCACATTGCCAAAGGCCCCGTCAGGGGGTGTACAAAAACCTCGGCCCCGCCTGGCCGCCCGGCCACAGTGGACGCACCCCAGACGCGGAGCCTGCTCTGCCAGCCCCCCTCCCCACCCCACAGAGAGGCCCCCCAGAGTCGCAGAGGCAGCCCTCACTAGACTGGGCCCCACAGACCCCGGGGGTCTCAGGAACCTTCAGCTCTGGGGCTGGAACGAAGGGCCAGAGGGAAGCCGTCTTACCTGAGGACATGGGGACCAGGGTCCCCTGGCCCCAGGAACCAAAAGCGTCGCACAGGGACACAGTCCCTGCTTCTCCCCCAACAGAGACCCTCCTGGCCCGCACCGTCCACCTCGGAGCCTGAGGACGCAGCCCACGCCGCCGGCTCCCCTGCCCCCAGATGGACCCCCAGGGCCAGAGCGAGGCAGGAAGGGTTGCAGTTACCTGAGGAGACGGTCACCTGGGTGCCCTGGCCCCAGACGTCCAAGTAGTCATGGCCACACTGGTGCAGCTGCCCAGCCGCTGCACACAGAAAGCAGGCCCCACGCTTCCCCTTCCCATCAACGCCTGAGCCGGGGCGTCTGTCTGCCTGGCCCTCAGCTCGGTTGCCACCCAGGGGCTCTGCCAGCTCTGAGTCCAGTCCCCACGGGGCTGGGGCCCAGTGGGGACCTTGTGGTCCCGCAGGGCCCCAGGCTGGACCTTGGGCTCAGAGCTGCGGCCAGACCCAGGTGCCTGGCCCTGTGCCCACAGAGCTGCTGCCACGGAGACTCACCTGAGGAGACGGTGACCAGGGAGCCTTGGCCCCAGTAAACCAAATCCCAGAAGCACAGTCTCTGCCCAGCTGCGCCTCCCAGACAAAGACCCACTTGACCTCCTAGTGCCCCTGACACCCCCCCACCCCGCCACGCCGTGGAGACAGCAGCTTGCCCTGAGTGTGGGTAGCAGACGCAGCCGAGGAGACGGTGACCGGTGCGCACTGGCCCCACGGGCCCGCGTAAGCATCTGCACAGTGCGCTGGGCTATGCTGGAGCCCACAGAACCCCCCCGCCCAGCCAAGGTCCCCAGGGAGCCTGCTGTCTGCTGGAAGAATGGCCCGCCCCGTGCCCCCGCCCCGTCCCTCCAGCCCCCAGAGTGCTGGGCCTGCATTTGATGTCCCTCTGGCACCTGACTCGCGTTGGTCCTGAGGTCACGGTCTCCCGCACAGCCTTGCGAGGGCCGTCACTACTCGGGGCCCAGGGTGGCGCGCCCTGCCCGGCCCCGACCAAGCGCCCACCCCCTCCCCTGGTATCCAGGCTGCTGCGCACACCACGCCTCCTGCAGCCTGTCGATGACCCAGGCCGTCCCCGTGGTCACGTCCTGTCCCCTTGCAAAGTCCCTTTGCCTTCTGAGGCGGCTAAGCACCCCTCCCCCAGGTTTCTTGGGCTGCCCCCGCCCCGCCGCCTGGCGGGTGTGCTGGGACCCGGAGGGCCCCCCTCCGCTGCTGGAGTGCTCCCCTGCGGGGTTTCTGTAGGGTTGTGAATCACTGTGGCCCCAGTTAGCACTGTGGTTCCTGGCTCAGCCAAAACCCCAAGGACCTTACGGCAGGAGGGGGAGGGAACCACAGACCCTCGTCATTGTCCTCCGGCCCGGCCGTTCCTGACACAGCGGCAGACAAGTGGCCGGCAGTAACAATAACCGAATATTAGACGCCTTCCTGTGTCTGTTTTCCTTTTATCTTTCAGAAATAAGAGTAGACCCAGGGCTGTGCCCACAGGCCACCTGCCTCCTAGACATGTGGTCTGAGAAGGCCGCTGGCTGCCGCAGGCAGGGCCACACAGAGGTCCATGGCCAATCCCCAGCTGGGCGCCGGAGGGCCTGCCTGAGGCTCGGCCGATGAGGCCACCTTCCCTCTGGCCACATCTGCGGACCCAAGGGCGGCTCCCTTGGGAACTCTGCCTGTTCGCTGTCCCCATGAACAGGCTGCTGGGGCCCAGGACTGTGCCGGTTGGCCGGAGCTGTGGGTCCTGGAGGAGGGTTCCCAGCTCTGCACGTCCGCGGCTGGGGGTGGGCTCAGGGGGCAGGGCACGATGGTCCACAGGGGCCGCGTCTCCCCCTGTGGGGCTGCTCTCCCCTGACTGCATGTGTCAGACCTGGGCTGGGCGCTGGGACCCACAGGTTCACCGGCTGTGGCCTTCAGGGGGGCGGAGACCCACACGGGCTCCCACAGCGGGCGTGAGAGTGGCAGATGCGCGGATGCAGGGGCAACTGCTCGGGGCAGGGATGCGGCCGGGGGCAGGGAGGGACTGGTGACGCCCTGGGGCTCGCTGGTGGAGCGGGTGGGTGAAGAGGTGTTGGAAGTCTGTGTGTGAGTGTGTGTGTGTGTGTGTGGTGTGTGTGTGTGTGTGTGTGATGCCAGGCAGAGGGACAGCCGAAGCCAAGACCACAGGCTGGCGGTGTGTCTGGAGAGGAGGCCACGTGGCTCGGATTCCAACATGTCCCATGTGCCCCTCGAAGAGGCTTGTGTCTGGGCCTGGTTTAGAGTCTCTTTCTGGAAAGTTCTGTCTACTATGGTGTGGAGGATGGGTCTAGGCCGGCCCGGGGGCACCAGGAGCAGGAGGTCTGGGAGGGTTAGGGAGCCCTTGGGGTGGCAGGTCTGTCACGGGGGCTCCTGTGGGAGGGGTGGGGAGCAGGGCAGACTGTCTGAGGTGGCCTCCCAGGATTGGGGACCAAGGTGCCTGATCTTGGGGAAAAGGGGAGAAGCTGGGGAGTGCCATGCAGGGGCAGTGAGGGGTGCAGCTGGTCATGTCAGCCTCCGGCAGGTGGACACGAGGTGCTGGGGAGACCCCGCCATGATGCTGGGGCTCAGGACCTCTCCAGGCATGGTTGGTCACCAGCCCATGCACAGTATCTGGGTCTGGAGCGGGGAGGGACAAGCCTGAGTTCACTGTGGGGGTGCCCTGTGTAAGGGCAGACTAGTGCAATGGCCCCGAGTTACCTGTGGAGGATGCAGGTGGGGGAGGAGAGGCAGGGTGAGGTGCAGAGAGCAGTGTTCTGTCCCTGGGAGGAGGTGCTTCTGTAGTTGGCCCTGGGGCTGGGGCAGGACCTGGGGCTGGGGGCAGGACCTGGGGCTGGGGGCAGGCTCTGGGGCTGGGGCAGGCCCTGGGGCTGGGGGCAGGACCTGGGGCTGGGGGCAGGGCAGGTGGAGGAGCGGTCACAGCCTGTGGTCCCTCCCCACCCCCATGCCTGGGCCTCCAGAGCCTGCCCTCCAGGGCCCAAGGAGGAGGGGCTCCTGCCTGGCAGGAGGGCTTCCTCCAGGACTGCCCCCCCCCCCCCCCCCCCCCCACTCACTGGAGACTCACCCTGGGCCCGCTTTCTCCTCTTAGGGAACGAAGGGTAAGGTGTGCTCTGGCCCTTCAGGAAGCACCTGCTCTGGGGTTCTGGGCCGTCAGCTCCTGGCTGGGGGAAGGAAGGTGCCTTCCTTGCCATGCAGCTCTGTTCCTTCAGCTCCCAGGCCCAGACCCGTGCCTGCCTCTTCACCACGGCAGAGACCCAGTCAGGCCGCAGCACTCTCTGGCCTGCAGAGGACCCAGCCCAGCACCTGCAGGCCAGTGAGTCCTATTGGGCCCCCGTGGAGGATAAGACCTAACCTTGGCAGAGCTCATGGGCCTTCCACAGAGACCTCCCACCTGCCATCCCTGGTTCTTCCTGGAGATGCTGTGTGGAGTCTGGATCAGGGCAGCCATTCTGGGTCCAGAGCCTGTAAGCCATGTGTCTGGCTGTGCTCGTACCCAGGCCGGGCTGTGCAGCATCCCGTGGGCCAGTTCTGGGAGCCTGACCCTGCCCTCCTGTGCGCCCCAGCAAGTGCCAGTGTGGTATCTGGATCAGTGTAACGGGGCGGCTGGGACTGGGGTCAGTGGTGGGCATTCCAGCCTCTGCCCACAGCTACAGGCGCCCGGGGCCCTACCCTTCCCGGAACGGTGACTGGGACGGTGACTCGCTTACTTAGCTGCCCTGAATAAGCCGAGCTGAATTCTAAACCCCTGTGACAGGTGGGGAGGGCACTCTGTCAGTCAGGACATGTCCAGGCAATCGCTTCTGAAAATGACTGGTGAGCGAGGAGTGGCTAGTGTGGGGCCTTGAGGTCCTTCCAGGCCTGCAGTGCTGCTATGTTTCGGTGAGCTAATCACACTCTTGGGTGATGCACCCCTAAAATCGGGCACAGTGGTAGACCAGATGGCCGGAATGCAGGTGCGCTCTGGCAAGTTCTGGGAGCATTCATCACACTCCTGGGGAGAAGCTTCCTATCTGAGACTTGATCTCTGATGGCCTCTGCCATGCGGAGCTGGTTCCTGAGCACGTGACTCCAGAAGGGAGGTCCTAGAGGACAAAACCACGAGGAACATCTTCTTGCTTCATCTCTCAGGCTGGAAAGAGCAAGTCGTTGCTGTTGCCGACAAACCAGCAGTTGTGAGAAGCCACCAAAAGGAATAGAAAGGAATAAGAAACAGGATTGCCCTCCTCTGAGACCCTATGACATGAGCAAGAAGGAGTAAAAACCAGACAAATAGGTGGGAGCTTACAAATAAATGTGAAGAACAATGGGAGGGGACACAAGTCCTACTCTGGAAAGGACAGAAGATCCAGTGGATCCTGGTCAGTCCCCCCGATCGTGCAGCCCAGACAGGTGGTGGTGGGGTTAACAAAGCCGTGAGAAGGCAGCTCATATGTCGCCACGTGCCTGAGAGAAGGGCCTGGCCGGGGCGGTCATCACGCTCTATGGGACCGAGCACCTTCAGTGCACACGACAAAGGGTTGGCGATAGGGTAGACAGGGCTGACGTTGGACTCCTCACTGAGTGAGGAGTCAGGACGGGAACTTACCCAGCCACTGAGGAGATGGGGTATTGGGCAGGTATCTCTGTGAAGGCCATTCCTTCATGGCAGGGGAGGGGCTGCCCCCATCATTGGCACCTGAAGCAGGAGGGACCGGCAGGAGCTAACGTGCATTCATTGCCATTCTGGCTTTTTGCACAAGAAGGGAAGCCCCAGCTTCTTCAGCAGCTCCTTGTCCAGAGTGAATCCTGTGTCCATCTTGGGCCTCGCTGCTGCTCTCGTCCCCTGGAGCTGGGAGCACTCTCATTTCCCTGGGGTTTAAGGACCATACACTGCTGGACAGACACCTCCCATCCGCCTGCTGTCTGGCTAGCACGAGACAGCGGCTCCTCCTCCTCCTCCTCCTCCTCCTCCTCCTCTTTCTTCTTTTTATTATTTAAGCCTTTTATTAATGGGTGCTTGCTGTTTGTTGACTTTTTTGAAAAAATCAAGTTGTAAACTTTTATTCCAAATTAAAAATGAAGTTCTTGGAACGTGGACAAAATGGTGGAGAAGTAGGAGGTGCTGTTTCAACCAGTCCCCTAAAGTGAGCTGATTATCTACCAAAGAACTCCGATCACCCATGAAATCAGCCTGAGATGTAGGATTATCCACGTCTGGATCTCTACGGGGGCAGAAGACGCCAGTGGGCAGGTAAAGCGGAGTGGGAACGTTGGACTGATATGGGAAGATAACCAAAAGGGGGAAGGAGCCACCAGAGGCCACCCATTGGAAAGTACTACCCCAATGCGAGAGCGCCCTGCGACGGGGGACCAGCATTAACTTGGAGTCGGGTTGAAAGCACTCAAGAAGAGCGAAGGATCTTAAGGGGAAATTGGGGGAAACAGGGCAGTTAGGGACAAGGACTTAAGCCCACGGACCCAGGACGGCCACCCCTGGTGCTGAGCCAGAGAGGGTGCAGTGAAGAAGCCAGGTCTTGGTCCCTGAGCCACTAGCACACGTGAGAGCGTCAGGGTGGCAGCTGTGTGACGGAGTCTGGTGTGGACACCAGCCGTGCTCTCTAGAACCACAGCTTTTTGCACTCTGAGTAAGTGCTGCACTACCAGGGTCTGAGTCACGCTCCACCCCCTCCCCTGAGAGGGGTCCATGTGGACACTAGCCGGTGCTCTCGGTGCTCTCAGAGGACCAGTCAAGAGTCTGAACACTCCACCCAGGCCATTGTGAAAATCTCAGCGTGCTACCTCTGCTTGGGACCTCTCTGGTGGTCTGGACCTGCCCAGACAGCCACGGCAGAGGCAGCCGCTGGAAGCCAGCTCTCTGGACTAGTACTTTTTCTGGGTTTGCTAACACCGGGGTACAAAGAGGAGCTCCTGTGACCCCTGAGACTGTGACTGGGACCTGCTCTGCCAGCAGCAGGGGGGGAAGTTGTGTGCTCTGGAGCACCCAGAGGGGAGCAGGTGAGCCTTCTCTCTGAGATGGAGGTCTGGGTGCAGTTTGCTTTCCTCTAGACCTCCAAAGAACCACCAAAAACTGCCAACCACCAAAAAACAAAACCCAAAACCCCCCCAGAGAACAAAAGCCTGAAAAACCGGTTTCCTCAGAGACCACCCCCTTGATGGGGGGCAGGAGGACTCAACTCTAGCAAGACTCCCTGAAAAACCACGCGGTGGGCCCCCCCCCCAGAAAGCCAGCCAAAAAGCCACAAAAAAACCCACAAAAAAACAAAAAAACAAAAAACAAACCCCAAACTAACAAAAAGCAAAGAACAAGAGGACAACCACCACTTCATAGATACAAATTTTATCTTAAATTCATTCCCACTAATCTCATTCTTTTTAATTTTTAAATAATTTTTAACCTATTTACCATCACAATAAGATGCTCAGTACAACAAATTCCATAATAACCTTTTAACTTGGATGTTTTTGATATATATTCCTGTTTATCTTTTGCTTTTCTATTTTTTAAATATTCACATAGAGATAAGCTTCAAAGTAATCCTCTTTCCCCAATCAATGCTACCCCTGTATATAAACCAGTTTTAATCCCCCCTTATTTCGGGAAACTTGAGTCCTTTAACAAAGATATCAAGATACACCCAGGAAGAATCAAAATAACCGTCCTCGCCCACACTGAGAATTTATAACCACTCTCCCATCTTTTTTCCTCTGTCAGTGTTTCTGTGTATTTGTTTTTATTATGGTTGTATATAAATCTATACTTGGGGTTCATTTTGGCTGGGTTCTATTTTTTCTTGTCATTTACTTTTGTTGGTCTATTTGTTTGACTGTTTATTTTTGTATACTTTATAAATCTTACCTTTGGGGCCCATTCTGGCTGTGTCTTCTCTTTTATTTTTCCTTTTTCTTTTCTCCTGTCTCTCTTTCTCTCTCTATCTCTTTTTTTCTTTTTTATTTCTTTTTGGTGGGGACTCCCGATTGCTCAGAAGCATTTCAGGGTGCACCGTGCCTGGATCATGGTTGATATATTCCACTGTACATCCCCTCAACCACTTCTCACTAAAATGACTAGGAGGAGGAATGCCCAACAGAGGAAAAATTCAGACAGTGCCCTCTCCATCAGAGCTACTGGATATGGCTAAACAGTATGTCAGAAAGGGAATTCATGGTAACAATTATCCAGGCGATGGCTAGGGTGGAGAAAGCCTTTGATGACAAAATGGAATTGATTAGGGAAGAAGTGAAAGCAACGAGGGAAGATGTTAACAATGCTCCCAATGAGAACAAATTCTCCATGAAAATTCTCAATTTGGGGAATGGAGTTAGCATTCGTGTTCTAGAGGCAGAAAGGTCTCCCCCCAAGATCATAGAATCTAGAAAGAACTCAAGATACCAAATTGTGAACATGAGGAATCATAATTGTAGACAGAAGCTCTTGAAAGCAGCTAGGGGAAAGAGATTCCTTAGGTACAGAGGAAATCCCATCAGAATAACATGAGACCAGTCCACAGAAACCTGGCAAGCCAGAAAGGGCTGGAAAGATATATTCAGGACACTAAATGAGAAGAACATGCAGCCAAGAATACTTTATCCGGCGAGACTGACATTCAAAATGGATGGAGACATAAAGAGCTTCCAAAACCAGCAAGGCTTAAAAGAGTATGTGACCACCAAGCTGACACTGCAGGAAATATTAAGGGGGGTTCTATAAAAGAGGGAAAATCCTAAGAATATCATTGAACAGAAATATATGGAGACAATCTATAAAAACAAGGACTTCACAGGTAACACGATGTCAATAAAAACGTATCTCTCAACAATCACTCTCAATGTGAATGGCCTAAATGCGCCCCAAACTGGCACAGGGTTGCAGATTGGATAAAACGACAGGACCCATCCATATGTTATCTACAAGACATCCATTTCAAACCTAAGGATACACCCAGACTGAAAGTGAAGGGATAGAGAAGCATCTTTCATGGCAATGGGCCTCAAGGGAGGCCGGGGTAGCGATTCTCATATCAGATAAATTAGATTTTAAACTCAAGACTGTAGTCAGAGATACAGAAAGAAACTACATAATTCTTAAGGGGACTATCCACCAAGAAGATCTAACAATTGTAAATATTTATGCCCCTAATACAGGAGCAGCCAAACACAGAAGACAACTGCTAATCAAGATAAAGAGTCATATTGATATGAATACATTAACAGTAGGAGATCTTAACATGCCACTCTCAATAATAGATCATCCAAGCAGAAAATCAACAAAGAAACAAGAACATTGAATGACACATTGGATCAGATGGACCTCATAGATATATACAGAACATTCCACCCTAAAACAACAGAATACTCATTCTTCTCAAGTGCACATGGAGCCTTCTCCAGAGTAGACCACATACTGGGTCACAAATCAGGACTCAACCAATACCAAAAGACTGAGAGTATTCCCTGCACATTCTTAGATCACAATGCTTTGAAACTGAAGCTCAACCACAAGGAAAATTTGGAAGGAACTCAAACACCTGGAAGCTAAAGACCACCTTGCTTAAGAATGCTTGGATCATTAAATTGAAATAATCGTCAAAAAGGACTTTCTTTTATAAATGCTCAGTTTAGTCTTTGGTGATTAAAGTATATATGCCTGTCAGTGCAAACAAAAAGTCATTCATTATATATCAAAAGTTGATCTGTCAGGTGTGTTTTATCTCTGTATTTAATAAAGGATATTGTTGACATTTATTAATGAATTTAATAATTAATGAAGTCCAAAAAAAAAAAAAAAAAAGAATGCTTGAATCAACCAGGAAATCAAAGAAGAACTTAAACAATTCATGGAAACCAATGAGAATGAAGACACATTGGTCCAAAACCTATGGGATACAGCAAAGATGGTCCTAAAGGGGAAACACATAGCCATCCAAGCCTCCCTCAAAAAAAAAAAAAGAAAAATCCAGAATACACCAGCTGTCTTTACATCTTAAGAATCAACAACAAATTAAGCCAACACAACACACAAGAAGAGAAATAATCAAGATTAGAGCAGAGATCAATGAGGTAGAAACCGGAGATACAGTAGAATGTATCAATGAAACTAGAAGCTGGTTTTTTGAAAGAATCAATAAGATTGATAAACCATTGGCCACACTAATCCAAAAGAAAAGTAAGAAAGCCCAAATTAATAAAATTATGAATGAAAAGGGAGAGTTCACAACTAACACCAAGGAAATAGAAATAATTATCAGAAATTATTATCAACAGTTATATGCCAATAAGTTAAGCAACCTATATATAACTATAAAACTGTATACTTCAAAAATTGAACCAGGAAGCAGTTGACTATATGAATAGACTGATATCTAGTAACGAGATTGAAGCAGTGATGAAAAACCTCCCAAAAAACAAGAGCCCAGGACCTGACAGATTCCCTGGGGGAATTATACCAAACTTTCAAAAAGAAATAACACCTATTCTCCTGAAGCTGTTTCAAAAAATTGAAGCACAACCAAAACTTCCAGAATCCTTTTATGAAGGCAGCATTACCCTGATCCCCAAATCAGGCAAAGTCCCCACCAAAAAGGAGAATTTCAGACCAATATCCCTGATGAATATGGATGCTAAGATTCTCAACAAGATCCTAGAAAATAGGATCCAACAGCACATGAAAAAGATTATCCACCATGACCAGGTGGGATTCATCTCTGGGCTACAAGGATGATTGAACATTTGCAAATCAATCAGTGTGATAGAACAAATGAACAAGAGAAGAGAGAAGAACCACATGGTCCTCTCAATTGATGCAAAAAAAAAAAAGCATTTGACAAAATCCAGCATCCGTTCATGATTAAAACGCTTCAAAGTATAGGGATAGAGAGAACATTCCTGAACTTCATAAAATCTATCTATGAAAGACCCACAGCAAATATCATCCTCAATGGGAAAAAGCTCGCAGCCTTCCCTTTGAGATCAGGAACACGACAAGGATGCCCACTCTCACCACTCTTGTTCAACATAGTATTAGAAGTCCTAGCAACAGCAATCAGACAACAAAGAGAAATAAAAGGTATTCAAATTGGCAATGAAGAAGTCAAACTCTCTCTTCGCAGATGACATGATTCTTTATATGAAAAATCCCAAAGACTCCACCCCCAAACTACTAGAACTCATACAACAATTCAGTAACATGGCAGGATACAAAGTCAATGTACAGAAATCAGGGGCTTTCTTATACACTAACAATGAAAGTACAGAAAGGGAAATTAGAGGATTGATTACATTTACTATAGCACCAAGAACCACAAGATACTGGGGAATAAACCTAACCAAAGAGGTAAAGGATTTGTACTTGAGGAACTACAGAACACTCATGAAAGAAACTGAATAATACACAAAAAAGATGGAAGACCATTCCATGCTCTTGGAACAGAAGAATAAACATTGTTAAAATGTCTATACTACCCAGAGAAATCTATACTTTCAATGCCATTCTGATAAAAATTCCACCAGCATTTTTCAAAGAGCTGGAGCAAACAATCCTAAAATTTGTATAGAATCAGAAGAGACCCCGAGTCACTAAGGAAATGTTGAAAAAAACAAAACAATACAAAACAAAACAAAACAAAACAAAACAAAAGCAGCATCACATTGCCTGATTTCAAGCTTTACTACAAAGCTGTGATCACCAAGACAGCATGGTACTGGCATAAAAACAGACACATAGACCAGTGGAACAGAGTAGAGAGCCCAGGTATGGACCCTCAACTCTACAGTCAAATAATCTTCGACAAAGCAGGAAAAAATAGACAGTGGAAAAAAGACAGTCTCTTCAATAAATGGAGCTGGGAAAACTGGACAGCTATGTGTAGAAGAATGAAACTTGACCATTCTCTTACACCGTACACAAAGATAAACTCAAAATGGACAAAAGACCTTAACGTGAGACAGGAATCCATCTGAATCTTAGAGGAGAACATAGGCAGTAACCTCTTCGACATCGGCCACAACAACTTCTTTCAAGATATGTCTCCTAAGGGAAAGGAAACAAAAGTGAAAATGAAGTTTTGGGACTTCATCAAGATCAAAAGTTTCTGCACAGCAAAGGAAACAGTCAACAAAGCAAAGAGGCAACCCACAGAATGGGAAAAGATATTTGCAAATGACCAGACATATAAAGGGCTGATATCCAAGATCTATAAAGAACTTCTGAAACTCACACACAAAACAGATGATCACACCAAAAAAATGGGCAGAAGACATGAATAGACACTTCTCCAATAAAGACATACAAATGGCTATCATACACATGAAAAAATGTTCATTCTCACTAGCCATCAGGGAGATTCAAACCAAAACCACATTGAGATATAACCTTACACCAGTTAAAATGGCCAAAATTAGCAAGACAGGAAACAACATGTGTTGGAGAGGATGTGGAGAAGGGGGAACCCTCTTCCACTGTTGGTGGGAATGCAAGTTGGTGCAGCCTCTTTGGAGAACAGTGTGGAGATTCCTCAAGAAATTAAAAATAGAACTTCCCTATGACCCTGCAATTTCATTCCTGGGTATTTACCCCAAAGATACAGATGGAGTGAAAAGAAGGGCCATCTGTACCCCAATGTTCATAGCAGCAATGGCCACGGTCGCCAAACTGTGGAAAGAACCAAGATGCCCTTCAACGGACGAATGGATAAGCAAGATGTGGTCCATATACACTATGGAGTATGATGCCTCCATCAGAAAGGACGGATACCCAACTTTTGTAGCTACATGGACGGGACTGGAAGAGATGATGCTGAGTGACATAAGTCAAGCAGAGAGAGTCAGTTATCATATGGTTTCACTTATTTGTGGAGCATAAGGAATAACATGGAGGACATCGGGAAATGGAGAGGAGAAGGGAGTTGAGGGAAATTGGAAGGGGAGGTGAACCATGAGAGACTATGGACTCTGAGAAACAATTTGAGGGTTTTGGAGGGGCGGGGGGTGGGAGGTGGGGTGAGCCTGGTGGTGGGTATTGGGGAGGGCACGGATTGCATGGAGCACTGGGTGTGGTGCATAAACAATGATTCTATTATGCTGAAAAGAAGCAAACGAACAAATAAATAAATAAGGGAGCACATGTGGAGAAGAGGCAAGGGGTCATCCACCATGACATGGAGGCTGAAATCTTTAAAATTTTTAAAAATTTTTAGTATATTTTTATTTTTATTATTTTTTTTTATTTAATATATATATTTTTTATTTCATCAGGACAAGTGCACTCCTTGATCCCTCTCCACCATCCCCCACTCACTTCTCCTCTTGTAACCGTCAGTGGGTTCTCTGTGGTTGACAGTCTGTTTCAGGGTTGGTCTCTCTTTCCCCTCCACCCTTGGCTTTCTGTTTTGTTTCTTCAAATCCGCACGTGAGTGAAATCAAATGGTGTATGTCTTTCTCTGCCTGACTGGTTTCCTTCAGCATTATTCTCTGTAGCTCCATCCATGTTACTGCAAATGGCAAGATTTTATCCTTTTTTTAAAATGAATAATATTCCATGCATACACATGATACACCTTTTTCTATTCCTCCTTCTGTGGTCACTTGGGCTGTTTCCAAAATTCGGCTGTGGTAGCTGTAATTATTGGGGTGCATGTATCCCTTTGAATTAGCATTCTTATATCCTTTGCGTAAATACCCGGTAGTGCGATTGCTGGGTCATAGGGCAGCTCTATTTTCAACTTTTTGAAGAATCTCCCTGCTGTTTTCCAGAGCGGCCGCACCCGCTTGCATTCCCACCAGCAGTGCAGGAGGCTCCCCTTTCTCCGCATCCCCTCTAGCTCTGGTTGTTTCTTGTGTTGTTCGTTTTATCCATTCTGATCCTTCTGAGGTGGTATCCCATTGTGGCTTTGATTTGCATTTTCCTGATGGTGAGGGATGTGGAGCATCTCCTCATGTGTCCATTAGCTGTTTGTATGTCTTTGGAGAAATGGCTGCTTTTGTCTACTGCCCATTTTTAAATTGGATTATTCGGTTTTTGTGTGTTGAGTATGACAAGTTCTTTATAAATACGTTGTTTGCAAGTATCTTCTCCCATCCCACAGTATGACTTGCACTTTGGTTGAGTTTTGCTGTGCAAAAGATTTTTTTTATCTTGATGAAGGCCTGATACTTCATTTTTGCTTTTGTTTTCCTTGTCTTTGGACATGGGTCTAGTAAGAAGTTGCTATGGCTCATGTCGAAGAGGTTGCTGCCTGGGTTCTCCTCTAGGATTTTGAAAGAGTCCAGCCTCACATTGAGGTCTTTCATCCATTTTGAATTTATCTTGGTGTACAGTGTAAGCGAATGGTCCAGTTTCATTCCACTGTACGTGGCTGTCCAATTTTCCCAGCACCATTTACTGAAGAGACTGTCTTCTTTCCTGCTTTGTTGAAGATTAGCTGATCGTAGATTTGAGGGTCCATTTCTGGGCTCTCTGTTCTGTTCCATTGATTTCTGCATCTGTTTTTGTGCCAGTACCATACCATCCTGATGATTACGGTTTTGTAATAGAGCTTGAAGTCTGAATTGTGAGGCTACTAGCTTTGGTCTTTTTCCACATTCCTTTGGCTATTTGGGGGTCTTTTCTGATTCCATATAAATTTTAGGATTTTTGACTCTAGCTCTGTGAAAAATGATGGTGGTATTCCTATAGGGATTGCATTAAATGTGTAGGTGGCTCTGGGTAGTGTAGACACTTTCACAATGTTCTTCTGATCCATGAGCATGGAATGTTTTTCCACTTCTTTCTGTACTCTTCGATTCCTTTCATAAGTGTTTTATGGTTTTTACAGTATTGATCTTTTACCTCATTGGTTAAGTTTATTCCTAGGTATCCTATTGCTTTTGGTGCAATTGCAAATGGGATCGATTCCTTGATTCCTTTTTCTATTGCTTCCAGATTGGTGTATAGAAATGCAACAGATTTCTGCACATTGATTTTATTATGTCTCGCAAATTTACTGAATTTCTGTATGAGTTCTAGCAATTTTTTTTTTGAGTTCTAGCAATTTTTTGGTGGTCTTTCATGTTTTCTTTCTTTCTTTCTCTCTTAAGTTTTTCTTTATTTGATGGAGAGAGAGATATCATAAGTAGATGGTGAGGCAGGCACTGGGGGCCTCCCTCCTGAGCAGGGAGCCCCACGAGGGACTCGAACCCAGGATCCTGAGACCATGACCTGAGCCGAAGGCAGAGGCTTAACCCACTGAGCCACCCAGGCACCCTTTCAGGTTTTCTGTGTAGAGTATCATGCCATCTAAGAACAGTGAAAATTTGACTTTTTTTTTTTTTCCTATTTAGATGCATTTCATTTCTTTTTGTTGTCTGATTCAGAGGCTTCCAGTTCTATGTTAAATAGTATTGGTGAGAGTAGCCATCTTTGTCTTGTTACTGACAGTAGGGGAAAGCCTCTGTTTTTCCCCATTGAGGAAAGATATTAGCTGGGAGTCTTTCGTATGTCTTTAGTGATGTTGAGGTATGTTCCATTTATCCCTACTTTGTGGAGGGCTTTTTTTTTTTTTTTTCTTTTTAACCAAGAAATGTGCTGCATTTTGCCAAATGTTCATGTGTTGAGAGGATCCTTTTGTTCTTTGTTTTATTAATGTGCTGTATCACATTGATTGATTTATGAATATTGAACCACCCCTGCAGCCCAGAAATGAGTCTCACTGGAAGGTGATGAATAATTCTTACAATGTACTGTTGAATTCAATTTGCTCTATTTTATTAAGAACTTTTTGAAAGATTTTATTTATTTATTTTAGAGACAGAAAGAGTGTGCACATGAATCGGGGAGGGGAAGAGGGAGAGGAAGAGAGAGAATCCATAAGCAGACGCTCCACTGAGTGCAGAGCTGGATGCAGGGCTCACTCCCCTAACTCTGAGTCCATGACTTGAGTCAGAATCTAGAGTAACACATTTAACTGACTGAGCCATGCAGCCACCGCATTGTACTGAGAATTTTGGTATCTGTGTTCAGGGATATTTGGTATCAATATCAGGGATATTGATCTGTAATTTTCCTTTTTGGTGGGGTCTTTGTCTGGTTTTGGGATCAAGGTAATGCTGGCCTCCAAGAATGAGTTTGGAAGTTTTCTTTTTTTTTTTCAGAAGACCAGGTATTAATTCTTTTTTAAATGTTTGGTGGAATTCTGCTGGGAGGCCATCTGGTCCTGGACCTCCCATTTTTGGGAGATTTTTGATTACTGCTTCAAATTCTTTGCTGGTTATGGGTCTGTTCAGATTTTATATTTCTTTGTGTTTCAGTTCTGGTAATTTATACATTGTTAGGAATGCATCCATTTCTTCCAGATTGTCAAATTTGCTGGCATACAGTTACCTAAAATATTCTCTTATAATTGTATTTCCTTGGTGTTGGTTGTGATTTCTCCTCTTTAATTCATGATTTTATTTATTTGGATCCTTTCTCTTTTTGGTAGGCCTGGCTAGGGGTTTATCAAACTTATTAATTCCTTCAAAGAATCATCTCCAATTTTTGTTGATCTGTTCTATGTATTTTTAAAAATTTCTATTTTATTGATTTCTCCTCTGATCTTTATTAAGTCTCTTCTCCTGCCTGGCTTAGACTTTCTTTGCTGTTCTTTCTTTAGGTGGAGGGGTCCTTTAGGTGGAGGGTTATGTTGTGTACTTGAGACTTTTCCTGTTTCTTGAGAAAGGCTTGTATTGCTATATACTTCCTCTTAGGACTGCATTTGCTGCATCCTCAAGGTTTAGAACAGCTTTGTTTTCATTTTCATTTGTTTCCATGGATTTTTAAAATTCTTCTCTCTTTTTTTTTTGAGACTTTCCATTTTTATTGTGTATCTTTTTATATTTTAAATTTTCTTTTTTTAGATATCCATTTTTTTATTATGTTATGCTAGTCACCATAGAGTACATCATTAGTTTTTGATGTAGTGTTCCATGATTCATTGTTTGCATATAACAACCAGTGCTCCATGCGATACGTACCCTCCTTAATACCTATCACCAGGCCAACTCATCCCCTCAATCCACTGTCCTATAAAACCCTCAGATTGTTTCCTGGAGTCCACAGTCTCTTATGGTTTGTCTCCATCTCTGATTCTAACCCCCCCTTCAGTTTTCCCTTTCTTCCCCTAATGTTCCTTCTCTTCCTTCCTTATGTTCCACATACGAGTGAGACCATATGATAATTATCTTTCTTTGCTTGACTTACTTCACTTAACCTAATCTCCTCCAGTCCTGTCCATGTTGATGCAAAAGCTGGGTATTCATTCTTTCTGATGGCTGATTGTATATATGGATCACATCTTCTTTATCCATTCGTCTGTTGAAGGGCAGCTCAGCTCTTCCCACAGTTTGGCGATTGTGGACATTGCTGCTATGAACACTGGGATGCATGTGCCGCTTCTTTTCACTACATCTTCAATTTCCTGGTTGACTCATTCTTCAGTAGGATTCTCCTTAACCTTCAGGTATTTGAGTTCCTTCCAAATTTCCTCCTGTTACTGAGTTCAAGTTTCAAAGAATTGTGGTCTGAAAGTATACAGGGAATAGTCCCACATTTTTGGTATGGTTGAGACCTGATCTGTGACCCAGTATGTGATCTCCTCTGGAGAATGTTCCATGTGCACTGGAGAAAATACGTATTCTGTTGCTTTAGGATAAAATGCTCTGAGTGTATCTGTGATGTGTATCTGTGATATCCCTCGGGTCCAGTGTGTCATTCAAAGCCCTTGTTTCCTTGTTGATCAGCTGCTTAGATGATCTATCCATTGCAGTGAGTAGGACGGTGAAGTCCCCTAGTATTACTGTATTATTATCAATGTGTTTCTTTAATTTTGTTATTAATTGCTTCATATAATTGACTGGTTACAAATCGGGAGCATAAATATTTATGATTGTTAGATCTTATGTTGGATAGACCCTTTAAGTATTATATATTATCCCTCTACATCCCTTTGGTTTAAAGTCTAAGTATCTGACAGAGGATTGCTATTGCAAGCTTTCTTTTGATGTCCATTACTGTGATAAATGCATTGTTCCCCACCCCATCACTTTCAGTATGGAGGTGTCTTTAGGCCTAAAGTGAGTCTCTTGCAGACAGCATATCAATGTGTCTTGCTTTTTTATCCAATCTGATGCCCTATGTCTTTTGATTGAAGCATTTAGCCCATTTACATTCAGAATAACTATTGAAAGTCATTAATTTAGTGCCATTGAATTACCTGTAAAGTTTCTGTTTCTGTAGATTGTCTCTGTTCCTTTCTGGTCTATGTTACTTTTGGGGTCTCTTCACTTAAGGTATCCCCTTTAATATTTCTTGTAGGGGTGGTTTAGTGATCAGAAATACTTTTAGTTTCTGTTTGTCCTGAAAGCCTTTTATCTCTCTTTCTATTCTTAATAACAGCCTTTCTAGATAAAGGATTCTTGGCTGCATATTTTTCTCATTTAGCCCTGAATAGTTCATGCCAGCTCTTTCTGGCCTGCTGGGTCTCTGTGGACAGGTCTGATGTCAGTCTAATGTTCCTATATCTGTAGGTTAAGGAGTTCTTGTCTTGAGGTGCTTTCAGGATTGTCTCTTTATCTCTGAGATTTGCAAGCTTCCCTTTTATATGTCTGGGTATTGATCTATGTTTATGGATCTCGAGGGGGGTTCTCTGTGCCTCCTGGGCATGCATGCCTGTTTCCTTCCCCAGATTAGGGAAGTTCTCAACTGTGATTTGCTGAAAAATTCTTTCTGTCCCTCTCTTGCTTTCTTCTTCCTTTGTGACTAGAGTGATTCTAATATTGTTTTGTTTTATGATATCACTGATTTCTCAAAGCCTCCCCTCATGATCTATTAGCTGTTTTTCTCTTTCCTCAACTTCCATCCTTTCCAACATTTTGTCTTCTATGTCACTGACTCTTCTGTCTCATCTATCCTAGCTGTTAGAGCATCTATTTTAGACTATGTCTCCCTTAAATCATTTTTTCTTTGTCTTTTTAAAAAAATTATTTTTAATTTATTTTCAGCATAGCAGTATTCATTATTTTTTCACCACACCCAGTGCTCCATGCAATCCATGACCTCTATAATACCCACCACCTGGTACACCAACCTCCCACCCCCCGCCACTTCAAACACCTCAGATTGTTTTTTAGGATCCATAGTCTCTCATGGTTCACCTCCCC
>NC_081569.1:144742591-144755905 GCF_022355385.1 Mustela nigripes
TGTTTCCTTTGCTGTGCAGAAGCTTTTGATTTTGATGAAGTCCCAAAAGTTTATTTTCACTTTTGTTCCTTTGCCTTGGAGACATATCTTGAAAGAAGTTGCTGTGGCTGATATCGAAGAGATTACTGCCTATGTTCTCCTCTAGGATTCTGATGGATTCCTGTCTCACATTGAGGTCTTTTATCCATTTTGAGTTTATCTCTGTGGACGGTGTAAGAGAATGGTCGAGTTTCATTCTTCTACATATAGCTGCCCAGTTTTCCCAGCACCATTGATTGAAGAGACTGTCTTTTTTCCATTGTATATTTTTTCCTGCTTTGTCGAAGATTATTTGCCCATAGAGTTGAGGGTCCATATCTGAGCTCTCTACTCTGTTCCACTGGTCTATGTGTCTGTTTTATGCCAGTACCATGCTGTCTTGGTGATCACAGGTTTGTAATAAAGCTTGTAATCAGGTAACGTGATGCCCCAGTTTTATTTTTGTTTTTCTCCCTTAAATCATTTTTTAATTTAAGCCTATTAGATTTTAGTTTTTTTTAAATTTCTGTACTGAAGGATTCTCCAATATCTTATATTTTTTTTCAAGCCCACCTAGTAACTCTATATAATCTCTTTTCTAAATTCTAGTTCTAACATTTTACTTATATCCATATTGACTAAATCTATATCAGAGAATGTTACTTCTGGTTTTCTTTTGTTGTTAATTTCTCCTCCTAGTCATTCTGTCCAGAGAAGAATAGATGAATGGGAGAACAAAATAAACAAGATTAACAACAACCCCAGTGAAATACACAGTAGATAAGTCTCAAGAGTCTGAAACCAAAAATACAAGGAAAAAAAAAAAAGAATAAAGAATATAATCTCACAGGCTGACAAAACAAGGTGATCCACTTGATCCTGGGTGCATTTTGGTCTCGGTGTTAGAAGACACTAAATCCCAAAATTGTAAAGAAAGCAAAACTTATATATACAGGAAAATAAAATTGAATATAGTGAAAGGAAGCAAAAAATGAAGAATATAGGTAGAAAATGTAAATGTAAAAATGAAAGTTAAAAAAAGACTTAAAAATAAAGAATTGATAAAATAAAGTTGTTGAAAAGGAAAAAAAGGAAAGAAAAAATTTTAACCTGAAATACCAGTGAATCGCGAGAAACAACCTCAACATCTATGTGGCATTCCCCCAGAGCCGGAGCTGTGCGGTGCGGTGCTGAGTGCTCCCTGTCCTTCCCGCGGGTCTTCTGGGGGAGGGGCCTGATGCACCTGCACCACGTGTCTCTGGGTCAGCGGAGTTGCAACAGCCTTGCCAGGGGTAGGAGTTGGTGTAAGCCCTTTCCAGTTTTTCTCTGTGGCTTTTGTTCCCCGAAGGCACTTGAGCCTCTTTAGAAGATGAGAGTAAAAATGGCCACATCGTGGTCTCCAGCCCGGAGCTGCAGGACGGCGGCCCCTCCTCCAGTAAACCCTGGGGGAGAAGCAGCCACCACCTCCCTGTGCGCCACACCCTGCAGACCCGCGCTGCGCCCCTGTGTCCCTCCCCAGCGGGTGGGGCGGCGCTGGGGTCCGCTGCGCACTGGGCTCGCGGTGGCGGTGGCTGGATGGGGCCGCCCATTGCGGTTGACGGCAGCGCTGAGCTGAGGGTCCTGCGGGGCTCCTGGTGTGGACGGGGTTCCTGCTTCGGTGCCTGGGAGCCTCGCCGCCCCCCGGCACCCTGTCCTCTCCGTGGCCCCGGGGATCCTGAGACAGCGCCGGCCCCGCGCCTGAGCGCCTTCCAGGCCAACGTCCGGAAGTACCGACGTGGCTCTCTGTGGCTCTGTCACCTCGAGGCCACCGGCTTGCCACCTCCCCCGGGGCCTGGCCCAGGGCGCTGTCCTGGCAGCTCCGCACCTCCTGCGGGACCGGCAGCTGCTTGTGGAGCCGCCGCAAATCTCTGATGTCGGGTCGCGCGCAGGGCCTCAGAAGCAGCTGACAGCGGACCGCGGGCCGCGGAGAGCAGGCCCCCCATGCGCCCCGCCGCCTCGAGCCCCTCCACCTCCGCACCGAGGTTCCTTACCGGCGGCGGGGTCTGCGCTGCTGTTTTCTGGAGACTCTTAAGGAAGTTCCAGATACTGCCCGGAGCTGCGCCTGATGGTTGGTTTCGGGTTCCTAGTTACCTCTCCCTGCGATGGGCAGGTGGTGGGACCACGGGGAGGGGTGACCCTTCCGTGGGTGTCCCAAGGCGGCGGGTGGGGAGCGAGTCGGAGGAGCAGGACTGGCATCTGCGTCCCCGGGTTGAGGGAGGCGCAGCCGCCAAGGCTTCGGAGGGGACGACCTGCCCAGTGACGTGACCCCAGGGAGGACCTCGTAGGTCCGGGGATCGAGCCCCATCAAGGGCCAGTCAGGGCCAGCGGAGGGGCTGTGGGGTTTTGTCTGAGGAGGGATGGTGCTCTGGGAGGGTTTCCAGCAGGTGCACCGGGGTGGGGGGTCCTGCGGAGGGCTTCGAGGGCCTGTGTGCACGGGAGAGTTCCACCGTGATGGGCACATCGCGGGTGCTGGAGCCGGGCGGGGAACTCACAGGCCCTGCCTTGCACACAGGGTCGCGTCTGGGGAGCTGGAGGTGGGTCTTGAAGTGCTAGGGACCTGTGGTGCGGGCGAGCTGGGCCGCAGGGGCCTCCGTCTTCATGCTCCTGCTGCCATTGGCGAGGGTGCCTGGGGCTGGCTTCCCCGCGGGTTGCGGGCTCACACCGCAGGTGGAGCTCCTCCGGAGGTGCCTGGCCCTGCGCTGGGAGGACATGCCAGTGCGGCCTGCACAGATGTCCATTCTCGCTATTCCAGCCCCGCAGGTCATGTCTAATGGACCCGAGTGTATGGACCTTGTCCTCTTACGAAGCCTGGCAGGGATGCATCTTAACAACGTGCACTAATACAGCAAAGTGCGAGTGAAGGTCTGGGCAGCTCAGGTTGCCAGGTGCAAGGAAGCCGGGTCTGGGAGAGAGGACACGTCGTAGACACCGCTCTGCTTCCGCACAGGCCACCTCCGTAGGCCCCCGTTAATGACCCGGCTTGCAGCCTGTCCGGCTTGATTAAGTAACAACACTCCTGTAACGGAAAAGAGAATCATCCCACATGGCCTCCATTCTTGCTTTTAGGTGAGGGAAAGCACGGGACGGGCGGCCCCTCCCAGTGTCTGGTGTGGTCCCGCATGGCTGTGTCCTGTTGGCCATCTTTAAGGATGGCCCCCCGAGGGCCCCCCACTCCCACCCCACATGTAAGCAGGTTGGTGGGTGCCTGGACGACGCGTGGCAGGTGGGGAGACGGGACAGCAGAGGGGACGCACAGCATGATCCCAGTGTGGATGTCCTCCGTGGGGACCAGTCAGGACGGGGCTAACAGAAACCCCACTGCAGCAGCTTCGCCACGCCGAGGTTATCGCCCACACGTGAGAACGGAGGAGTCGGGGAACGCCACTGGGGACTAAAGCTCCCTCTCTTTTCGCTGCCTTTAGTAGGTGCGCAAAGGGGCTGCTCATCTCTGGGCACTGCGCCTGCACCCCAGGACGGGCAGACTGCAAACAGCAAACCATGCTCTGGAAGTGCCCTGCCCACAAGTGTGTCTCACTGACCAGGCGTGGGTGCTGTGGCCACCAGGTTGCAGGCGACTGTGAGCTGGAAGATGAGGGGAGAATGGATTTGGGCTGGGCACTGGGACAGCCCCACAGAGGGGAGAGGGCCTGGCGGAGCTCTGCAGGGCAGCCCACAGCCCGCTTCAGCGTGTGGCACCAGGGGGCACGGGGTCATGAGTCCTGGGTGGCCAGGCCTGGCTGTGGAGGGTTGGGCCAGTCTTGGGTCATGGGGTCATGGCTGTCATCCCAGTGAGCTGGGCAGAGGGTCCTCAGACCCGTCCTGGTGACCACATAGGGGAGAGCAGCAGCCTCCCAGGGTGGTGGGCTGGGAGGGGGTGGGGTGACTGTCTGCATGGGTTGGGGGTCATGGCAAGGGCTGGCTCAGATGGTCGTTGTGGGGGGAGGGAGCTCACGGGGCTCCTGTGTTCTGGGGCATGAGGAATGGTGCAGTTTCCTTCCTGACCACTGGCCATGGCCGAGCAGGGACAGGTCCTCACACGGGGCTGCCTGGGGCTCCCTGGGACCCCACTGGCCACCCCGGACCCAGGAGGCTCTGTCTGAATCCATGGGCCAGTCAGATTCCTGGGCATCTGAGTGGGACCTGTCCCTCTTGTCCCCCTGCCTGGGGGCATGGGCTTGTGTCCTGCGCCTTGGGGGGTGCCAGGGCTGGGAGAGCTTCTCTGTTCCTGGACCTTGTGTGTCTGGGTCCTCGTGACCCCCGCCCCGTCCACCACTGTCTGGGACGATGGCTCCTGTCTTGGGCTCTGGCTGGTCCTGGAGCTCCCGTGTGGGTCTCGGGGAGACACAGAGTCCTCAGGCTCCCTGCCCTCCCGGGGGCATCCTGGGCCCCCATTGCCAGGTCCCGCACTCTTCTCCTCTCCACCTGCAGCGAAAGCGCCTCCTCCTCCAGGTAGCTGCCTTGACTGACTCCAGCAGGCAGGAGAGTGACCCAGCTTCCCAGCCATGCCCTCCCAGTCGCGGCCTCATGCAGCCGCACGTGTGTAAATGTGGGGACCCCCCAGGGCCTGGCTTAGGTTCTCTGGGGTGACGGACCGTGAAGGAGCAGGCGTGAGTGCGGGATCGAGGTGCTGGGAGTGAGGAAAAACCGAACGGAAAGGAAATTGCGGAGGAACCCCTGCAGAGAAATCCCAGCTTCAAGGTGAGAGTCCTGAGAACTTACACTGTCGGTGGGAATGCAGGTTGGTGCAGCCTCTTTGGAGTACAGTGTGGAGGTTCCTCAAGAAATTAAAAATAGAGCTTCCCTATGACCCTGCCATTGCACTCCTGGGTATTTACCCCAAAGATACAGATGTTGTGAAAAGAAGGGCCATCTGTACCCCAATGTTCATGGCAGCAATGGCCACGGTTGCCAAACTGTGGAAAGAACCAAGATGGCCTTCAACGGACGAATGGATGAGGAAGATGTGGTCCATATACACTATGGAGTATGATGCCTCCATCAGAAAGGACGAATACCCAACTTTTGTAGCAACATGGACGGTACTGGAAGAGATTACGCTGAGTGAAATAAGTCAAGCAGAGAGAGTCAGTTATCATATGGTTTCACTTACTTGTGGAGCATAACATATAGCATGGAGGACATGGGGAGATGGAGAGGAGAAGGGAGTTGTGGGAAACTGGAAGGGGAGGTGAACCATGAGAGACTATGGACTGTGAAAAACAATCTGAGGGTTTTGAAGGGGCGGGAGGTGGGAGGTCGGGGTACCAGGTGGTGGGTATTATAGAGGGCACGGGTTGCATGGAGCACTGGGTGTGGTGCAAAAACAATGAATACTGTTACGCTGAAAATAAATTAAAAAAAAAAAAAAGCGTCCTGAGAACCTGGAAGAGCTGAGCTCAGGGAGGGCAGGGAGGGGAGGGGCATGGGGGGTGGGGCCAGGGCAGGAAGTGGGTGGGGGGGCTCTGTGCCCTGGGGCGTGTGTGCTTCCTGCCTGCCGGCCCCAGGCTCCGCTGCCCTTCAGGCCCACACTCTCTCTGTGACCAGTGCCGGCAGGTGGGGGCCCGGATGCGTGGGGCCTTCTCCCAGGAAAGAGCCCTGTGAGTGCCGCCGCTGCCCATGGTGGGGGCTCAGAGCCTCGGGGGACGGGCTCTAGAGTGACCAGCTGGTGGGTCTGTCGGTGGAGTACCCCAGGCACCCAGAGCTCCCCAGGCTCCACGGTGGGCTGGGCCCTCTGGCTGCCCGGGGCAGCTGAGTCCTCAGTGCTGGACAGTAGCCCTGGAGGACCCGGCAGGCTGCAGTGCGGGAACCCCAGGGAGGGTCTGCCTGGGGGAGGGCATGGGCTCAGCTGTGGACAGAAGGGGCGGGGGTCTCCTTGGGCAGCCTTCCTGGTGCTGCCCGGGGCTGCAGGCTGTCAGCGGAGCTGCACTGTGTGTGCGGCCCACCTGCTGCACATTCAGTGGGGGGGGACGCAGGCCCAGTCGGGCTGTGTCCAGGCGTGGCTTCTGCAAGTCTGCCCCAGGGAGCTGGTGCCCAGACAGCCTTGGCCCCCGGCAGGGGATGGTGGTCCGTGCTCGGCATTGGCTCAGGATGCATGGCAGGAGGGGTCTGCCCCAGGGCACGGGTGGCAGGAGCAGACGTGTCCCTGAGGGTCGGCTCTGGCCAGGGCCCGCAGAGCAGACGAGGGAGGCTGAGGACAGGGCCCAGCCCCACAGTGACCGCACCGGCCTCCTGTCCTTACCGTGAAAGGGGCTGCTGAGGGACCGTGGCTGTCCGGTTACTGAGGAGCCCGCAGACACGGCCTGGCTGGGCACAGGGCTCCGCTGTCCGAGCACTGCTCTGGGGCTGGGCCCAGGCAGCCTTGCAGCGCTGCCTCCTGGTCGGCCGCACTGACTCGGGGCTGCTCCTGGCCTCAGGGCCTCCACACTGCGGGCTGGACTGCTGGGCCCAGTCTCCTACGCGGTGGGGACCAGCACTGAGGTTTTTATGAATGGTGCGGGGCACGGTGAGCCCCATCCGCTAACGCTCACCCTGCTTCAGGCCCGTACAGAGTCCACCAAGGTCCCGGGGCGGGGAGACCATGGTGGTCTCCTGCACCAGCGCCTGTCCTCGGGCAGTCGCTGGCGGCTGAGGACGAAGGGCGAGGCTGTGGGGGTGCCCGCAAGCCTGGAGGGCAGGCCCAGCAGCGCACCGGGAGGAGGCCCCTCTGCCCGGGGGCCCGCGTGTGGGCCGGGGTTTGTGGCCTGGAGAGTGTCACCGTGGATCCAGCTGCTACTGTAGCCACAGTGACACAGGCGGGGTCAGAAACCTCCTGGGCTCAGACTGAGGCTCGCGGGCGTCCGCGCGCTGGGTGCTGTGGGCGAGGACCCCGAGGTGCTTCCAGCCCCGTCCGCGGTCGGCCGGCAGGTGGGTGGGCTCTGAGGCACAGGCCAGCCGCCCCTGCGCGCCCGCCAGCCCGTCCGGAGCCGCCCTGCTGTGCTCAGCCCTCCTGCCCGCGGGGCCCCCTGGGTGTGCTGGTGCATCCCGTCTGTGAGGGGTCTGCCCTCAGTCAGTGAGGGGCTCCCCGGGGGCGGGGGCAGCACCGCAGGGTCTGTTCCACCAGGAGAGGGGCTGGTGCCCAACGGCCAGTCAGGCCTGTTCCCCAGGTGTGGGGTGTGGGCGGGGCTGGGGCCGTCCTCAGCTCTGCCTGCAGCTGCCCCAGCCCCTCGCCCTGCCCTGGCTGCAACCCAGGCACCTGTCCTCCACCAGGCAGGGGCTGGGCGAGGGGAGCTGGGACCTGGGGGACAGGCAAGCGCCCCGGGCTCAGGCAGAGCGCAGGGGAGTGACCTCAGGCTTCAGGCCTGAGCCGTCCCACCTGAGGCGCTGCCTGGCATTTCCTGGGAGGCCGGTCCTGCTGCAAGTCCCTGAGGAAGTCCTGGCACAGAGAGCCCAGGGGCAGGGAGGGGAGAGCAGAGGGAGCAGGCAGAGGAGGTGAGGCAAGGGCCTCGGGCGGAGGGTGCTGGGGGCAGGGCTCTCCAGACAGGGCCTGCAGGCCGACCGACCCCCTGCGCACCTGCCGAGGCCTGAGCGCAGGTTGCAGGAAGGGCCTCCCGTGTGTGGCCGGAAGCCCATTCCGTCCTGCGTCCTGGGGGCGAGGCGGGTCCGGTGTGAGCACGGGCGGGGGGAGGGCCAGGGTCCGTGCTGTGCAGGTCCGCTCCTCACGGGGTGCTTGCCTGGGCCCCTGGCGCTCAGTCTGCTGCAGCCTGGGTCGTTCCGCACTGTCTGGTGCTGGGGACGGAGCGGACTCAGCTCACCACATCCTAGGGTGGAGGGAGGTTGGTGACAGGGTGGGGACGGCTCGAGCAGGGGACAGCGGGCCGGTGAGGGCGGCTGGTTTTGAGCACAGGACATGTCACTGTGGGAGATACTATTCCAGTACCCACAGTGACAGACGCTCAGACAATATGGCCTGTCCCCGGGGCTGGGGGAGGGCCCAGCTCGTGGCTGCCCACCCCGTCCTGGTGGAGGCCGGGGCCCCTTCAGCCAGGTGTCACCCTGGGAGGCTGAGTGCTGGGAGATGGGGGCTGACCGAGGGGGCCTGGGTCCCCCTGGGGTGCCGACCCCGGTGTGGCCCATTTGTCGACAGAGAAGAGCCCGTGTCTCCAGGTGGCCCCTGGGGAACACGGGCAGCATGGGGGCACCCAGACAGGGCCCTGGGCTCCCCCTCGGACCCCCGGGCTCCCCCTCGGACCCCCTGGGCTCCCACTCGGACCCCTGGGCTCCCCCTCGGACCCCCTGGGCTCCCCCTCGAACTCCCAGGCTGCTCCTTAGAGGGGTGGGCCCGGCCAGTCCTCGGTCCCCCACCGTGGAGGTGCTGACGGAGCCTCTACAGAGGGACACTTGACAGATGACAGGTTCCTTGCACCGGGGGGTGAAGCCCATTCTGGGGGCTCTGCACTCTGTCCTGGGGGGAGGCCGGGCGCTCCCTGTGCACAGACCTGTGCTTTCCTCCTTCCCCGGTCCCATCACAGCCGCTCCGGCCACACGGGACACTACCTCACCGTTTAGAAGCAGTCAGCCGGAGGAGGCCCTGAGCACGAGGGGCCCGTCCCCCCAGAGGCCAGAGACCAGAGCCCCAGACTCAAAGGGGCCAGAGGTGGGCCCGGGGGAGCAGTGGGCTCTTTGGTGCTATGGGAGGCATCACGGTGGTACGTGTAGTCCTCTAGACCACTGTTGGAGGCCCCGTGACAAGAACCCGAGCTGGCACCCGAGGCGGGGCTGGCAGGAGGAGCCTCCTCAGGAAAGGGGGTTGTGCAGGGGCCACCAGGGCTGTGGAGGGGCTGGAGCTGCCCTGGGACCCGGACGCACGCCAGTCGCTGGGGTGGGAGACGGGAAGCTGCGGTCAGCCGCCCCTGGGCTGGGCTGGGAGGACACAGGCTGTTCCCAGGACGTCTGGCTGGCTGCCAGGTGGACGCCACATCTCTGAGCCCTTCCTGTGGACACCAGGGCTGGGAGGCACTTGGGCAGGCTGGACCTGGAGGTGTGTGGTCGGCTGCATCCCAGAGCTCAGACCGGCTGCCCCAGGAGGGCGGGCGGGGCGTGTGCTGGCGGGTGAGGACCTGTCTGTGTGGGAGCCCGCTGTGAGCTGGCAGGAGGGTCTGAGGGACCCTGGATGGGGTGGATGGTGTGGGGGGGGGGGGGGGATGGCTCCCAGGGAGGCCTTGTGGGGGGACCGGCCACAAGGCCACTGCCCTTTGTCTATGCCAGCCAGGTCACCCTTCTGGAAGACGTGGGCTGCAGCTTTGCCGCGTCGTCTGTATGTCTCTGAGTTGGGGCGACGTGCCTGGTTAGAATCCCTGCCATCCTGCGGCCTCCCTGCCAGGAAGGTCCACACCGTAGGTCCCCATCCCAGGAACAGCCCCTGGGGACAGAAGGCTGGATGTGGGCACGGGAGGGTGCAGCAGCGGCCAGAGCTGGGGGACGGCTGTGTGGATGAGAGCCAGACGAGACCCTGGACAGTGTCCGCCCCCCGGAGCCCCTTAGGTCTGGAGGGCAGCACAACAGCGGGCACCATTGCAGAGCCTGCGCTGGGGGGCACGGGCGCCCGTGCTGCTGGTCTGGGCCGGCTCCTCGGAGGGGCTTTCCCTGGAGCCGCCTGCTGGGGGTGGGTTTCTAGCACCGCCTGGCCATGACCAGCAAGACAGGCCACAGCCAGAGCCTGCACAGCCCCTCTCCTGGGGGAAGGCCACAGACCCCCGATGGCCAGGCCTGGAACAGGAGCCACCTCCGTCAGGATACCGGGGGCCAGGGGATGCTCCACTTCCCTTGAACCTCATTCTGCGTCGAACATCAGGGATGAGCTTCTGCTACAGGCCTAGCCCCAGTGTCCACTCTTGTCAGCCTGCCCTGGGTCTCTGGGGGTCGTGCTCACGGGGAGCTGGGTCCCTGACAGTTTGCTCGCGGGAGACCCTGTCCTTCCTGATCCCTGCCGCCCGCAGCCAGGAGAGCCAGGGCTGTGCCTGCCAGCTCGATGCGAGATGCGTGGCCATCCCTGGCCCTTCCGGGCTGCGGCTGGGGGTGGACGTTGTAGCTGAACACAAGCCCATGGGCTGAGCTGCTGCTGCTGCTCTGGGGACCCAGGGTCCCAGCTCTCACCCTCAGGGCCCGACTGGAGGGCCCGGGGGTCCGGCCGGGTTTTCGCAGTGAGGTCTGTCGCTGTGGTAGTTATCGTAGTTATCACAGTGGGAAGTTCCTTGTCAAAAAACCTGGCAGGTGGCGGAAGGACCCCTTCCCTGCTGCAGGCGTCTGCTGGGCCCGGCCGCACAGGTGTCCCGTGCACCTGCCCCACAGTCCCGGGCAGCTGGGGGTGTCTGGTCGGCCTCTCCTGCCCTGCCTCCCCGGGGAGGAGGGCAGGGCCCTTGCCGGGGTGGGCCGATGCCAAGACTCCGTGGGCGGGCAGGGCGGGTGTGGGGCTGCTCCGGGTCCTCTGGGGGGACCGGGTGGGTCTGGGCTATGGGGGCAGCCCTGGCGGGTCAGCCCTGCGTCCTTCGGGCACTCGCTCGCAGACCCGGGGTGTGTGCCCCGAGGTGCCAAGGGCGGCCGTGGGGGAGGGTGTGCTCGAGTGCACCGAGGGTCCCAGGGGCCTCAGGTGGGGTCAGGATCGGACCAGACTGACGGGAGTCCTGGCACCGGCAGGACGGTCCGGCCGGATCAGCGATGTGTCCTCGGCTGGTGTCCCTGCTGGGCCCGGGGCAGGGCCGGGGCTGGGACCCCGGGGCGGGGTTTTCGGTGGGGTCCGTGACGCTGTGTAGCCGTAACTATCATAATACACCACCGTGACACAGACCCAGCCCGAATCCTCCGTCCCTGGGGCCTCCTGCCTGTGGAGCCCCGCGGCCCGAGGCGGGGCGCGCGGATGGAGGCGGAGCCCGAGGCGGTGGGCGTGCCCGAGCCGCAGGCGGGGCGGGGCGGGGCGGGGCGGGGCGGCCGCGGGGCTCCGACTGGGGACCCAAGCCGGTGGGACAGGCGTCTGGGCGAAGGAACCGCCGCGCGGTGTGGGGGTCCCTCCGGGGCCGCTGGACCCTGGGGCCGGCAGGGGGCTCCCACCCAGGAAGGACAGGCGGGGAGGGAGGCGGCCGCCGTCGGTCCTGGCGCCACGGACCCTGGGGACCTGGGTCTGCCGAGCGGCGCGGCCTGCGAGGGCGGCTGGAAGGCGCCGGGCTCCTCCCGCTGGTCCCAGGCCCCCGCGGTGCCCCTGACGCCCCGCACCCGTCTCCCTCTGCCGTCTGCGCGGGGCCCAGCGTCTCCAGAGCCCCTGGGCGGAGGGGCCCAGAAACCCTCCGTCCCACGGTCCTTTCTGGTTCCAGCCGGACCTGGAGCGCGTGCAGGTGGGCGGTGCCGGTGGGGCCGAGACCCAGGACGGGCGCCGAGGAGAACTGATTTCGGGGGAGACCCAGGGGCAGGTGTTGAGGGGAGGCCCAGGGACAGGTGGGGCAGGGCCGGTGCAGGCGACGCGGTTGTCCAGACTCAGGGGAGGCCAAGCGGAGCCCGGGTGCAGGTGCAGGAAACCGAGGCCCAGGGGCGGCCCAGGAGCCGTCCTGCACACCCGGCTGCGGGGGCTGCTGGAGCGCCCGAGCCCCCGGGAGGGCGGCGTTTGCTGGGGCTGCTCAGGACCCTCACTGTGTCCCGAGGCCCCAGGGGTCTCGCCTCTCTGTCCTCCCAGGAGCTCCCGGCTTCGACTCCGTGGTGGGTGTGGGCGCCTCCGAGGGGGCCTACATGCTTCCCTGGGGCACTGCGTGCTTCTCGTCCCCCCTTCGACCACCGGAGCTTCTGGAAAGGGCTGCCCAGGGCCTGGGCGACATGGCGTCCGTTGGTCTCCATTTTCCCATGGGATCTGGGGCGGGCGGGCTGGCCCTCTCTGGACCCCCCACACCAGCTGCCGGTGCCCTGCGGGGCCTTCAGGCCTTGACACCACCGCTGCCTGGGGGGTGGGGTGAGTCCTTGCTGGGACCTGTGCCTCCTGTGATGCCCACGGGGCCCATGTTGGTGCCTCTGCTCCTTCCTGTCCCAGGGCGGTCACAGCCCCTAGTGCCGGGACCCTCCCCGGAGCCCCTGCCCCCCCCCCCCCCAGGGTTCCTCACATCCTCTCGTGCTTGCACATGGCCCCTCCCTGTGGTCCCTAACTCGGTGGGGCTTCGGGGAGATCCTGTCCACTGGTCCTGGCCATCCCGACTGACCGTCCCAGCCCCTGGGCCCCGCGTTGACTTTGCGGTGCCCCAGCTCTGTCCCTGCCACGCGTCACCAATGTGTGGACCCTTCTGTCTCGTCCCCCCACACGGCAGCGTTGGGCCGGGTGTGTGTGGGGGAAGCGAGGAGCCCCTTGCCCCCGTCTTACCGGTGAGAGACGATGCCGCAGGGTTTTCGCAGTTTGCACCCGGAGGGGAGCCTGTGCAGGGGACACGGGGGGCTGCACAAGGAACGGGTCCTCGGGCCCCACGTCAGTACCTCCCAGATGGACACACAAGTCTGGGGCCTGGGGAGGGGCTCCTGGCCATCAGCACATGAACCACAGTGGGCAGGTAGGACTGGGGCTCTTAGGGCCAGACTGGAGAGCCCTGGGGTCCGGCAGGGTTATTGCCCCGGGGTCTGTCACTGTGGCTGTAGCTACCGTAGTAACACAGTGGGAAGTTCCTTGTCAAAAAACCTGGCAGGTGGCGGAAGGACCCCTTCCCTGCTGCAGGCGCCTGCTGGGCCCGGCCGCACAGGTGTCCCGTGCACCTGCCCCACAGTCCCGGGCAGCTGGGGGTGTCTGGTCGGCCTCTCCTGCCCTGCCTCCCCGGGGAGGAGGGCAGGGCCCTTGCCGGGGTGGGCCGATGCCAAGACTCCGTGGGCGGGCAGGGCGGGTGTGGGGCTGCTCCGGGTCCTCTGGGGGGACCGGGTGGGTCTGGGCTATGGGGGCAGCCCTGGCGGGTCAGCCCTGCGTCCTTCGGGCACTCGCTCGCAGACCCGGGGTGTGTGCCCCGAGGTGCCAAGGGCGGCCGTGGGGGAGGGTGTGCTCTTCCGGAAACCTCCGGACTCGCCGAGTGCACCGAGGGTCCCAGGGGCCTCAGGTGGGGTCAGGATCGGACCTGAGGGGAGTCCTGGCACCGGCAGGACGGTCCGGCCGGGTCAGCGATGTGTCCTCGTTCGGTGTCCTCGGCTGGTGTCCCTGCTGGGCCCGGGGCAGGGCCGGGGCTGGGACCCCGGGGCGGGGTTTTCGGTGGGGTCCGTGACGCTGTGGGA
>NC_081569.1:144755915-144769485 GCF_022355385.1 Mustela nigripes
GTAGTAGCCGTAACTATAATACACCACCGTGACACAGACCCAGTCCGAATCGTCCGTCCCTGGGGCCTCCTGCCTATGGCCCCCCGGGCAGGAGCCCGGCGGCTCGAGGGGGGGCGCGCGGATGGAGGCGGAGCCCGGGAGGCGGTGGGCGTGCCCGAGCCGCAGGCGGGGCGGGGCGGCCGCGGGGCTCCGGGCGGGGCTCCGGGCTGCGCGCCGGGGGGCGGCCGCGTGGGCTGCTGCGCGCCCGAGTGTCCTCAGGAGAGTGATCCAGGGGCGACCCGGGGGCAGGTGCTGAGGAGAGTGATCCAGGGAGGACCAGGGGCAGGTGCTGCGGAGACTCATTCCGGGGCGGCCCAGGCTCCGGCGCCGGCGAGTCCGAGCCAGGCGGTTCCGGCCAGTCCCCCAGCCCGCGCGGCCCAGCATAAGGACGCCGAGGCCTGGCCCAGGAGAGGCGCAGGCGCAGTGCAGACGACGTCCGCACCCGGGGAGAGCCCGCGGAGGGGCCGCGGGAGACCCGGGGCGGCAGCGGCCGCGGGAGCAGAGGCCCGGGCGCCCGTACCGTGGAACGCAGGTGCCGGGAGCTGAGGGCCGGCCGGGGCGACGGTAGACCGGGGCGACCCCGCTGTGCGTGCCGAGGGCAGCGTCCCCGGTCCATGCTCCGGTGCAGGACCTTGGCGGGCAGATGCAGGGTACAGGAGGCCTTGACCCAGCGCAGTTACAGGGGAGGGTCGGCGCAGGCCCAGGACAGGCCCAGGCGAAGCTGAGGGACGTCCATGGGGCGCAGGTACAGGCGTTGTTGGTCACCGGCCAGGGGAGGCCCAAGGACAGGTGAAGGGGAGGAAGCCCAGGTACAGTCGGAGGCAAAGTCCACAGCCAGGGAGGCCCAGGGGCAGGTGCCGCAGATCCAGACCCTGGGGAGGCCCCGCTGCAGGTTGCACGGACGTGCAGGCCCAGGAGAGGTCCAGGGTCAGGTAAGGGGAGGCCCGGGCCCAGGGGAGGTTCTAGTGCAGGTGCAGGTTGTACAGTTACGGGTGAGGCCCGCCCCTGGGGAGGCCCCGAGGAGGCCCCCGAGAGGACCAGGGGAGGCCCAGGGGCAGTAAAGTGTGATTTAGAAGCCGGGAGCTGAGGTGCAGGTACCGGGGTCCAGAACCAGGGGGTCCACATCCAGGTGAGGGCAGGTCACACCCAGGGGAGGCCCAGGCACATATTCGTGGGAGGTGCAGAGCCAGGGGAGCTCCCAGGATGGTCCGTACTCAGGGCAACGCCATGTACCCATGAAGGGGTGGACGGACCCAGGACAGGCCCAGACTCAGGAGAGGCACCGGTGGAGGCTCAGGGGAGTCTAGACCCAGGTGAAGCCCAGGGACATCCCAGGGACATCCCAGACACAGCCCCAAGCAGGTGAGGCCTCCTATTCCTTCTGGGGAGGCCCAGGTATAGATTAGGGTCGGGAGGAGCAGGGACAGTCCGGACTTCAGGGAGCCCCACATGCAGGTGGAGGTCGAGAGCCAGGGGAAGCCAAGGTACACAGGGACGGTTGGTCCAGACCCCGCAGAGGCCCAGGGACAGCGCAGGGGAGGCCCAGGTACTCCTTCAGGGGAAGCCCAGCCCTCAGGAGGCCCAGGGGAGGTAAGGGGAGGCCCAGGTGCAGATGTGGTCCTGGGACAGGACACCAAGGACCAGACTCAGGGAGGCCCGCGTATAGGTGGAGGGGAGGTCCAGACCCAAGGGAGACCCAGCTGCAGGTCCAGCAGTTGTCCAGACTCCGTGGAACCCCAGGCGCAGGGGAAGGGGAGTTCCAGGCCCTGGGAAGGCTCAGGGAAACCCAAGAATGGGTGAGGCCCAGATAGGCTTTAGGGGAGGTCCAGACCTAAGGGATGCCGCGTTACAGGTAAAGGAGTGGTCTAGTCTCAGGGGAGAACCAAGAACAGGGCCAGGGGAGTCCCAGGTTCAGGTGAGGGGAAGGTCTAGGCAAAGCCCAGGGGAGGCTCACGTGTAGGTGAGGACTGGGGAGAGGGGCATTGTTAGTCTAGACTTAAAGGATGCACAGTTACAGGTGCAAGAGAGGTCCAGGTCCAGGTGCAGTTCTCAGCAGAACTTCCCGGCATAGGGGAGACCCAGGGGAGACCCAGGTACAGGTGAGCCCTCTGACACGGTCATCCAGACTTAGGGGAGGCCCAGATACAGGTTCAATTGAGGCCCAGATGTAGGTGATGTGGTCGTCCAGACCCAGGGATAATGAGGTATAGGTAAAGGGGAAGCCACGACCCAGTGGAGGTCCAAGGGACATTTAGACAGAGGGCAGGCACATGTCCAATTGAAGGGAAGGTCCATTTCAGGAGAAGACCAGGTACATGTGAGTAGGAGGCCCAGGGGAGATGAGGTCCAGGTATAGGTACAGGGGAGGCCCTTAAGTGCATGAGGCCCAGGTACAGATGCGGTGGTACTCCAGGTACAGGTGCAGGAGAGGTCCAGACTCATGGGAGGGTCAAGGGATGTCCAGGTAAAGGTGCAGGGGAGTCCAGACCCAGGTGAGGCCCAGGGATAGCCCAGGTATAGCCCAAAGCAGGTGAGACCCAGATACTCTTTCAGGGGAGGCCCAGGCCACAGGAGGCCCAGGGGAGTCTTAGGTACAGATGAAGGCCAGGTATTGGTAGTCCAGACTCAGGAAGGCCCAGGTTCAGGTGCAGGGGAGGTCTAGGCCAAGGGGCGGTCTATGGGAAAGTACAGTCCCAGGAGAGGCCAAGGTGCACCTAAAGAAGAGGTCCAGACCCAGGGGAGACCTAGGTTAAGGTGTAGGGAGGGTTTATACCCAGTGGAGGCACAGGTGTAGGTGAAGGTGAGGCCCAGGCAGAGGGGAAGATCAGGGGCGGCCCAGGCACAGGTGATGTGTATTCCAGGAAAAGGGTAGGCCCTGGCCCGGGTGCAGGTGAGGCCCAGGTATAAGTACACAGGGGTTCACATGGGGGGGGCTGCTGAGAGAAGGCCAGGTGAGGCCAAAGATCAGTTGAGGCCAATGTGCAGGTGCAGGTGCAGCCCAGGCCCAGGGATAGCCCAGTTTCAGATGCTCAGGTGCAGAAGAAGTGGTATTCCAGACCCGAGGAGGCCCAGGAAAGGTGAGAGGAGGTCCTGACAAAGGAATGGTCCAGGGGAAGCCCACGAACAGGTGAGGTCTACGTAAAGGATCAGAGGATGTCCTGACCTAAGGGATGCCCAGTTACAGGTGAAGGAGAGGTTCAGTCTCAGGGGAGGTCCGAGTGCAGGTGCAGGGGAGGCCCAGGCAGAGGGGAGGCCCAGGGGAGCCCCAGGAGCAGGTGAGGCCCAGGTGCCCTCCTGCACACCTGACTGGGGTTGCTGCCAGAACTCCAGAGCCCCCGTGAGGGTGACGTTTGCTGTGGCTGCTCAGGACCCTCACCTTCTCCCGAGGCCCCCGAAGTCTTACCTCTCTGTCCTTCCAGTGGCCCCTGGGCTTAGACTCCATTGTGAATGTGGGTGATTCTGAGTGGGTTTAAATGCTTTCCTCTGGACACTCGTTGTCTCTCATCCCTTCTCTTGACCACCAGAACTTCTAGAGAGGGCTGCCCAGGGCCTGGCCAACATTGGCGTCTATTTGTCTCAAGTTCCCCATGGGATTTTGGAGCTGGAGGGCTGGCCCTCTGTTGGACCCCCCACACCAACTGCCCATATCCTGTGGGGTTCAGGCTTTGACATCACTGCTATCTGGCAGATGGGGAGGGCCTCTCTGAGTCTTGTCCCTCCTGTGGTGCTCATCTTCTCTGCCCAAGGGGCCCATGTTGGTGCCTTTGCTCCTTCATCTTCTGGGGGGTGTTGGCTCCCTCTGGGTCCCTGACCCTCCCCTGAGTTCAGTCCCAGAGCTTGGTGGGGCTCCCAGCACCACGAATGGTCAGTGTTGAAAAGGTATTTCCACTGTTTTTTTTTTTTTAAAGATTTTATTTATTTATTTGACAGAGAGAGATCACAAGTAGGCAGAGAGGCAGGCAGAGAGAGAGAGAGAGGAGGAAGCAGGCTCCCTGCTGAGCAGAGAGCCCGATGCGGGACTCGATCCCAGGACCCCGAGATCATGACCTGAGCCAAAGGCAGCGGCTTAACCCACTGAGCCACCCAGGCGCCCTCCACTGGGTTTTAAGGTCTCATTCCAAAGGCCGTGGCTGCCCATGGCAGCAATTCCAAGTGAGGAAGTAAGCAAGGAAAAGCCTGAGTTCTCCCTGCGTCCAGCCTCCTGGGCTGGACCCCTACTATGAGCTTGTTGGATTCTCAGGATGTGTGTTCCAGAGATGCTCTTCCTGTGGACCCCACCTGGCCCCGAGGTTGGGTCCTGCATTGCTGCCTTGTGTGGCATTGCCCAGAGGGAGGACCCTGTAGAACCTCCCTCCACAGAGGGGGCAGCACCTCCCTGGCTAAGCCCCCAGTCTCTGAGAGCAGACCTTGACGAGCCCTGGGAGGAGTGGTGCTGCATCGGGTTCCTTTTGGCCTCCCCTGAGCTCCTGACCATCTCAGAGGAGGGCTCTGTACACACAGCACTTCTCATTGGTCCCATCCATCCCTTGAAGGACATCTCAGGTCCTTCTACAGTTTGGCTATTGTGGACATTGCTGTATGACATTGGGGCTCACATATCCCTTCTTTTCACTGCATCTGTATCTTTGGGATAGATAAGACCATAGTCTTAGTGAACCAACAGATGTTAAATTAGGTGTACATTAAAACTACATCAAAACCTCAGTACTGCATAATAATACACATTTATTTCATTCACATGACTTGGCTGGGTGTTCTGTTGACCTGGGATGGAGTAACCCACATAACTGTAGGTCACTGGGGAGCCACTTGTCTTTGGGATAAATACCCAGTAGTGCAATTGCTGGGTTGCAGGACAGTTCTATTTTTAATGTCTTGAGGAACCTCCATAATGTTGTTGAGAGTTCCTCTTCCTAGTTATACTGTTGAGGGATGGTTGAGTGAATGAACAGATTCTACAATACCAACCACAACCCAAGTACAATGCACCCTAGAAAAAAATCTGAAGTGGTTATTATGCCTCCATCAGAAAGTATGAAAACCCAACTTTTGTGTCAACATGGATGGGACTGGAAGAGATGATGCTGAGTGAAATAAGTCAAGCAGAGAGAGTCAATTATCATATGGTTTCACTTATTTGTGGAGCATAAGAAATAACACGAGGACGTGGGGAGCTGGAGAGAAGGGAGTTGAGGGAAATTGGAGGGGGAGACGAACCATGAGAGACTACCGACTCTGAAAAACAGAGTTTTGAAGGGGTGGGAGGTGGGAGGTTGGGTGAGCCTGGTGGTGGGTGTTAAGGAGGGCATGTATTGTATGGAGCGCTGGGTGTGGTGCATAAACAATGAATTCTGGTACACTGAAAAGAAATTAAAAAAAAAAAAAACAACCTAAAAAAATATCTGAAGTGGTTAGAAGCTACCACAGAAAAGCAAACAAAGCCAGAATGGAACAAAACAGTATAAAAGTATAAAGGGGGGAGGTAAGACAGACTATAATCTCACAGAGTGGACAAAGCAGGGTGATCCACTTATTCCTGATTGAATTTTGGTGTGTGTGTGTGTTAGAAGACATTATATCCCAAAATTGCAAAGAAATCAAAACTCAAATGTAAAAATAAAATCGAATAGAGAGAAAAAAGGACTAGAATGAGGGGTAAATGTATAAAGGTAGACATAAAAAAAAGATAAAAAGCAAATTTAAAAACACAAATTGGTAAAATAAGAATCTAGTTGAAGTGGGAAAAAGGTAAAAAAGAAAAAAGAAATGGAACATTTCAGACTGAAGGATCAATAAGTCAGGAGGAAACACTCTGAGCTCAATATACTATCTTCCCCTGGCTTTGAAGTTTTACAGTCTTGGGGGATCCACGAGCTTGTCATTCACCTGTTCTTTCTTTCTTTCTTTTTTTTTTTTTAAAGATCTTATTTATTTATTTGACAGAGAGAGATCACAAGTAGGCAGAGAGAGAGAGAGAGAGAGAGGAGGAAGCAGGCTCCCTGCTGAGCAGAGAGCCCGATGCGGGACTCGATCCCAGGACCCTGAGATCACGACCTGAGCCGAAGGCAGCAGCTTAACCCACTGAGCCACCCAGGCGTCCTCATTCACCTGTTCTTAAGCGTTGCCTCACCCTTGTCAGGAGGATGGGTTCAATGTGAGCTGCTTGTGTGGTTTTTGGTTCCTGGTAGCTTTCCCTGCCTCTCCAGAGGGTCAGAGCAAAGACAGCCATGTCTTTGGTATCTGGCCCAAAGCTGTGAGACCACAGTTCCTCCTCTTCAATAAACCTCTGCGTCAAACCATCTCCACTTCTGTGTACACCAAACTCTGAAGACTCCCAATGTTTGTGTCCACGGCAGTTCTCCCCCAGGGAGTCCCAGGGAACTGCAAGCATATCTGTACTTTGTGTCTTTGCAGCGGTGAGTGGTTGTGGGCTAGCATGTGCACCCTACTACTCTGCCACTCCCTGCTCAGAGCATAATGCTGCCCCATTGTCCTTTCCAGGGTGGCTGCCACCCTGAGAGCTGTTGCCCAGGCATGGGGCAGCCTTTTTGTCCCTGCCAGGGGATGGCAAATGGCTTCCATGTTCCAGTCCTTTTCAGGGTGCTCAGGCATAAAGAGATCACCTGACTGGCCTGTTCACAGTGTATTGTGACCAGAGCTGGGAGTCCCTTCTGGGCTGGCTGACTGTAACCAGTTTCCCTGCTCCACTGATTGGGCACTCTTCGGTCCAGGCATCCCCAATCTTTCAGTGTCCCCTAGGATCCAGAGACCACAATGATCCGCCTAGAATTCTGCCCTTTTCACCCCTTGAGCCCCTTTAGAAAGGGATGTTTCTCATTGGAGCAGATTTCCAAGGGTTCTGATTTTGCACTCCTGTGTTATATCACTTTCCAGTAGCCAAAGTTTAGATGCTCCCTCCCCCCTCCATTTATCTTCCAATATTTCCTATAGATTCATGACTCCACACCTCCTCACTTGCAAAAAACAGTCATTTTTCTGCTTGTGAAGTTCTAGATATATTTCCATTTTTTGGGTATAATATGTGATTTATTTTTCATTAACATATAATGTATTATTAGCCCCAGGGGTACAGGTCTGTGAATCACCAGGTTTACACACTTCACCACACTCACCATAGCACATACCCTCCCCAATGTCCATAACCCAACCACCTTCTCCCTCCCCCCTCCCCCAGCAACCCTCAGTTTGTTTTGTGAGATTGAGTCTCATATGGTTTGTCTCCCTCCTGATTCCATCTTATTTCATTTTTTCCTTCCCTACTCCCCAAACCCCCCACATTGCCTCTCAAATTCTTCAGATCATGGAGATCCAGATATATTTTCTTACATCTCAGGCTGAATTCATGGGTGTTCAGAATGGTGTGATAGATATCCAGCTAAATTCAAGGGACCAGATGAAATGAGGTCCCCTACTCTTCTGTCATTTTGCTTCCCCTTTTCCCTTTTATTTCTTTCTTTCCTCCTTTCTTTTCTGGACACAATGACTAGAAGGAGAAATTCATAGCAAAAGAAAGAACCAGAGGTAGTACTCTCTGTCATGATTTTGTCAATACAGATATAAGTAAGATGTTGGAACTAAAATTCAAAATAACGATTTTAAAGATACTAGGTGAGTTTTAAAAAAACACAGAGGATACTAGAGAATCTCTTACTGCAGAAATAAAAGAACTAAAATCTCATCAGGGCAAAATTAAAAATTCTATTACTGTGATGCGGTCATAAATGGAGGCTTTAACAGCTAGGATAAATGAGCAAGAAAAGAGAGTCAGTGATATAGAAGACAAAATGATGGAAAGTAAGGAAGCTGAAAAAAGACAAAAACAACAACTACTGGATCATGAGGGGAGACGTCAAGAAATCAGTGATACCATAAAGTATAATAACATTTGAATAATAGGGGTCCAAGGAGATGAGGGAAGAAGGAGATGGGCAGAAGGCTTATTTGAACAAATTATACCTGAGAACTTCCGTAATCTGGTGTAGGAAATCCCCTTCAATATCAATAAAAATAGGTCAACAACCAAACCTATAATAGCGAAGATTGCAAACTTCAGAGATAAAGATAAAATCCTAAAAGCAGCTGGAATAAGAGACATAGACATATAAGGTTGGCAGCAGACCTATCCACAGGGACCAGGCAGGCCAGAAAGGCCTGCCATGATATATTCAATATGCTAAATGGGATAAATATGTGGCCAGAATACTTGATGCAACAAGGATGTCATTCAAAATAGGAGAGATAAATAACTTCCAGAACAAACAAAGACTAAAAGAATTTGTGATCACTAAATCAGCCCTACAAGACTTTACAGGTAACAAAATGACATTAAGTTAATCTCTTTCAACTAACCTGAAAGCAAATGAACTAAATGCTCCAATAAAAAGGCACAGGATATGAGACTGTAATAAAAAACAAGACCCTTTGATATTCTGTCTATAAGAAACTCATTTTACTTATTTATTTTTGTCTTTCTTTTTAAAATTTATTATTATTTTTATTAACATATAATGTATTACTAGCCCCAGGGGTACAGGTCTGTGAATCACCAGGAAAAAACTCATTTTAGACCCAAAGACACCTCCAGATTAAAACTGAGGGGGTAGAGAAGAGTTTATCATGTCAATGGAGTTCAAAGGAAAGCTGGAGTAGCAATCCTCATGTCAAAGAAGTTGGAGTTTGAACCAAAGACTGTAGTAAGAGAGGAAGTGGGATGCTATATCTTACTTAAAGAGTCTACCAAACAATAAGATCTAGTACTTATAACTATTCATGCTCCTAATCTGGGAGAGGCCTTTTACATCAACCAATTAATAATCAAAGTAAAGAAACACGTAGATAATACAATAATACTAGGGGACTTCAACACCTCATTCACAGCAATGGCCAGATCATTAGAACAGAAAATCAACAAGGAAACAAGGACTTTGAATGACACACTGGAACAGATGGACATCACAGATATATAAAGAACATTCCATCCCAAAGCAACAGAATACACATTCTTCAAAACTGCACATGGAACATTCTCCAGAATAGATCACAAACTGTGCGATAAATCAGGTCTCAAAGGATAACGGAAGATTAGGATTATACCCTGCATATTTTCAGACAACAATGCTTTGAAACTGGAACTCAAGGTCAAGAAGAAATTTGGAAGGAACTCAAGCACTTGGAGGTTGAAGAGCATTCTGTTAAAGAATGAATGGACCACTGGGTTGCAAACAAGGAATCATGGGACACTACATCAAAAACTAATGACGTATTCTATGGTGACTAACATGACATAAAAAAAAAGGGAGAAAATAAAATAAAATAAAATAAGATACATGAATGAATGGGTTGACTAGGAAGTTAAAGAAAATTTTTAAAAAATTCATGGAAACTAGTGAAAATGAAAACGCAACTTTTCAAAACCTTTGGGAGGCAGCAAAGGCAGACTTAAGAGGGAAATATAAAGCAATTAAAACATTTCCCAAGAAACAAGCAAAATCCCAAATACACAAGCTAACATTACAACTAAAGGACCTGGAGAAAGAACAGCAAATGAAGCCTAACAAAGCAGGAGAAGAGAAATAATAATGATTACAGCAGAAATCAATGAAACAGAAACCAGAAGAACAGTAGAAAAGATCAATGAAATTAGAAGCTGGTTCATTGAAAGAATGAATAACATCGATAAACCTCTGGCCAGACTTATTCAAAAGAAAAGAGAAATAACCCAAATAAATAATATCATGAATGAAAAAGGAGAGATCACAACCAACCAAAGAAATACAAACAATTATAAGAACTTATTTTGAGTGATTATATGCCAACAATTTAGGCAATCTGGATGAAATGGATGCATTCCTAGAAACGTATAAACTACCAAAAATGAAGCATGAAGAAACAGAAAATCTGAACAAACCAATAACCAGCAAAGAAATTGAAGAAGTAATAAAAAATGCCCCTTTCCTGCAAAAAAGATCTGAGGACCAATGGCTACCCAAGGGAATTCTACCAAACTTTTAAAGAAGAAATAATACCTATTCTCCCGAAGCCATTTCAAAAAATAGAAACAGAAGGGTGTGAGTCATATCCTCTGTCATTGAATGACATGATTCACACACTTGAAATAATAATTATATGAGAAGGGAGAACTTTATAAAACTGATGAATAAGTGGGAAAAACCACTTATTTTAAAGCACAGGTTGAATACAAGTGGCTAACAGACACATGAAAAAATGTTCATCATCACTAGCCATTAGGGAGATTAAAATCAAATCCGTATTGAGATACCACCTTAAACCAGTTAGAATGGCCAAAATTAACAAGACAGGAAACAACATGTGTCGGAGAGGATGTGGAGAAAGGGGAGCCCTCTTACACTGTTGGTGGGAATGCAAGTTGGTGCAGCCTCTTTGGAAAACAATGTGGAGGTTCCTTAAGAAATTAAAAATAGAGCTCTCCTATTACCCTGCAATTGCTCTAGTGTGTATTTACCCAAAAGATACAGATGTAGTGAACAGAAGGGCCATCTGTACCCCAATGTTCATAGCAACAATGGTCACAGTTGCCAAGCTGTGGAAAGAGCAAAGATGTCCTTCAACAGAGGGATGGATAAGGAAGATGTGGTCCATATATACAATGGCATAGTATGCCTCCATCAGAAAGGACGAATACATGTTTATAAAAAATAAAAAATTAAAAAAGAAAAGAAAAGATGAATACCCAACTTTTGTATCAACATGGACGGGACTGGAAGAGATTATGTTGAGTGAAATAAGTCAAGCAGAGAGAGTCAATTATCACATGGTTTCACTTATTTGTGGAGCATAAGGAATAACATGGAAGACATTGGGAGATGGAGAGGCAAAAGGAGTTGGTGGGAATTGGAGCGGGAGATGAACCATGAGAGACTGGGGACTCTGAGGAACTAACAGGGTATCAGAGGGGAGGATAGTGAGGGGATGGGTTAGTCCAGTGATGTGTGAATAAGGAGGGCATGTATTACATGGAGCTCTGGGGGTTATATGCAAACAATGAATCATGAAACACTACATCAAAAACTAAAGAGAGTTTTGAAGGGGTGGGGTTTGGGTGAGGCTGGTAGTGGGTATTGTGTAGGGCATGTATTGCATGGAGCACTGGGTGTGGTACATAAACAATGAATTCTGGAACACTGAAAAGAAATTAAAAAAAAACCCTAGGAAAAAAATAAACATTAAGTCTAAAAAAAACAAAAACAAAAACAAAAACCCAAACCCAAAACCAAAACAAAGAAACCTAATGATATTCTGTATGGTGACTAACATAATATTAAAAAACAAAAAACAAAAAACAAAACAAAAACTAACGATGTGGGCACCTGGGTGGCTCAGTCAATTCAGTGGCTGCTTTTGGCTTAAGTCATGATCCTGGAGTCCTGGAATCAAGCCCTCATATGGGGCTCATTGTTCTCCCTCTCCCTCTGACCCCCTCCCTGCTTGTGCTTGCTCCCTCTGTGTCTCAAATAAATAAATAAATACCTAATTACAAAAAAAACCCTAATGATAAACTATATGTTGACTAACTGCACATAATAAAGCAAAAAAAAAAAAAATAAGGTGTTCTTTTACGCAAACCTTTTTACCTGTGTTTTTATTTCAGTATATTTGGACTCTTCAAACCTTCCCCTAAAAGACTGGGGTCCCCATGAGAATATGATTCATTGTCCCAAACTTCTGGGGAAGAAGTATGATGAAGGCAGGGGAATCCATGTACTTCATATCTCCTTAGCCCATCACCACAGCTTCCCCTGCCCCAGGGTTTCTGGCACAACCAAGATATGGGTTCTCACACAGTGTGTCTCCCACAGTGAAACATGGCCATGTCCTCCGAACTCAGATTGCTCAGCTCCATGTAGGCTGTGCTAGCAGATGCGTCTGCCATCAGGGTGACTCTGCCATGGAATGTCATGCATAACTTGTGGCACCATCTTCATGGTCAATGAACCCACTCCATTCAAGCCTTTGTCCAGGGGCTTGTCACATGCAGTGCATATAGTAGTCAGTGACCATGTATCCAGATGCCTATGGCAGACCTTCCTGGATGCTTCAGCTTCCTCACCTCAGCCCCAGACTGCATCAGCTGCACCAGGGAGTACACGCCTTTGGAAAGGGAACAGGTGGGGATGAAGTCATTCTTGACTGGCCTTTGACCCCTCCTCAGCCCAGAGACTGAAAGTCCCTTACTTGTAGCCAGTGCCATCAAGATGAGGATTCTCCAGCTCCAGGTCATGGTGAGGGGCTGTGCTCTCAGAGCTACTGTAGTGGAGAGGTGCCATTGTTGGGGAATGCTCTCAGGCCACAGGCATCCTCATATCTAACCTTGCGGTACCTCAGATCATTTGCATATTCATGAGGCAGCGTATCCCATACTCAAAACCAGACCCATCAAGATAAGGAGCAGATAGACATCATAGGGACCATGGTCAGTAGGACGTTGAGAACCCAAGTCATAATCTTTGTTTGAGGTCATGTATACCCTGCCAGCTCCCTGAACTGTGTGCCGAACTTCTCCCACTAAGGGAAAAGAACCCACAGGAAATTATCCTCATTTTGGAACCAACTTTGAATGACAGAGAGACCGTCTGAACCTGTTCTTGGCTCTAAAACCTGGATGTTTTATACCTGGATCAGTGTGTCTCCAAAATGCTGCATCCAATGAGCAAATAATGCATTCAGTCCTCCATCTCTTTACAGTTAAGATATCTAAAAGCCCTGGAATATCATCCTTTTCAAATGTGCTTTTCATTGCTTGGAGTTTGGTAAATGTTCCTGATAGAACAGGATATTTACACACCCTTTAGCACTGCTTGTCCTACCCATATTTAAATTATTTTCTGGAAAAGGAGACCCCAGTTTCTGAGAGGAAAGACTTCCCCAGACCCCTGTGCACCTGCTCCTGGGGCAGCAGCCCTCTGCTGTGGGGTCCTGAGTATTCCCAGCAGCTGACACCACAGCCCTGAAAGCAGGACCCTGTCTGGGCTCACAGGGTATTTACTGCAGTGTCTCTACTCCAGGATTACAGGGGAAGGAAAGCAGAATATGCTACCCCACGTGTGCCCTTGGATTAAATGTACTTGAGAAATAACCTGTACAGAGACACGCTGATCTCCTCTGTCCCCCTGAAAGCTGGACATGAGTCTCCTATGGGAAAGGCACCCTCCTTGGACCAGGATGAGACAGACGTCCTTAGCACCAGAAATGGGAGTTTAAGGCTCAGAAGACTGCACAAATGCACCTTACTTCCTCACTAACTTGAATTTGTTAGTTTATGTTTCCAGAACAGAAATGTCACACACAAAAAGCCAGAGTGGAGGAGATGAGTATCCTCCTGGATTGGATGAAATATCTTCTCACAAGAGCTTGATGTTGTGTGTAGAGGGTCTTCATGGGTCTCCTTCAAGGTCAGCAGTGCTGTTGGGGCCTGGGAGCACTCTGGTGACAGCAACAGTGTGCCATCCTCCAGCCTGTACTCAGGGTCATG
>NC_081569.1:144769985-144794521 GCF_022355385.1 Mustela nigripes
TTTGGGACTTCATCAAAATCAAAAGCTTCTGCACAGCAAAGGAAACAGTCAAAAAAACAAAGAGGCAACCCACGGAATGGGAGAAGATATTTGCAAATGACAGTACAGACAAAAGGTTGATATCCAGGATCTATAAAGAACTCCTCAAACTCAACACACACAAAACAGACAATCATATAAAAAAATGGGCACAAGATATGAACAGAAACTTCTCCAATGAAGACATACAAATGGCTATCAGACACATGAAAAAATGTACATCATCACTACCCATCAGGGAGATTCAAATTAAACCCACATTGAGATATCACTTTACACCAGTTAGAACGGCCAAAATTAGCAATACAGGAAACAACATGTGTTGGAGAGGATGTGGACAAAGGGGAACCCTCTTCCACTGTTGGTGGGAATGCAAGTTGGTGCAGCCTTTTTGGAGAACAGTGTGGAGATTCCTCAAGAAATTAAAAATAGAGCTTCCCTATGACCCTGCAATTGCACTCCTGGGTATTTACCCCAAAGATACAGATGTCGTGAAAAGAAGGGCCATCTGTACCCCAATGTTTATAGCAGCAATGGCCACAGTCGCCAAACTGTGGAAAGAACGCAGATGCCCTTCAGCGGACAAATGGATAAGGAAGATGTGGTCCATATACACTTTGGAGTATTGTGCCTCCATCAGAAAGGATGGATACCCAACTTTTGTAGCAACATGGGCGGAACTGGAAGAGATTATGCTGAGTGAAATAAGTTAAGCAGAGAGAGTCAATTATCATATGGTTTCACTTATTTGTGGAGCATAACAAATAAAATGGAGGACATGGGGAGTTAGAGAGGAGAAGGGAGTTGAGGGAAATTGGAAGGGGAGGTGAACCATGAGGGACTATAGACTCTGAAAAACAATCTGAGGGTTTTGAAGGGGCGTGGGGTGGGAGGTTGGGGTACCATGTGGTGGGTATTATAGAGGGCATGGATTGCATGGAGCACTGGGTGTGGTGAAAAAATAATAATACTGTTATGCTGAAAAGAAATAAAAATTAAATAAAAAAATAGGCAGAAGAAAAAAAATAAAAATAAATGGACAGAAGACATGAACAGACTCTTCTGCAATGAAGACATATAATTGGCTATCATACACACGAAAAAATGTTCATCATCATTAGCCATCAGGGAGATTCAAATTAAAAGCACATTGAGATATCACCTTACACCAGTTAGAATGGCCAAAATTAGCAAGACAGGAAACAACGTGTGTTGGAGAGGATGTGGAGAAAGGGGAACCCTCTTACACTGTTGGTGGGAATGCAAGTTGGTGCAGCCACTTTGGAGAACAGTATGGAGATTCCTCAAAAATTAAAAATAGAACTTCCCTATGACCCTGCCACTGCACTCCTGGGTATTTACCCCAAAGATACAGATGTTGTGAAAAGAAGGGCCATCTGTACCCCAATGTTTATAGCAGCAATGGCCACGGTCGCCAAACTGTAGAGGGATGCCCTTCAACGGACGAATGGATAAGGAAGATGTGGTCCATATACACTATGGAGTATTATGCCTCCATCAGAAAGGATGAATACCCAACTTTTGTAGCAACATGGCTGGAACTCGAAGGGATTGTGCTGAGTGAAGTAAGTCAAGCAGAGAGAGTCAATTATCATATGGTCTCACTTATTTGTGGGGTATAAGAAATAACACAGAGGACATGGGGAGATGGAGAGGAGAAGGGAGTTGAGGGAAATTAGAGCGGGAGATGAACCATGAGTGACTATGGACTCTGAAAAACAAACTGAGGGTTTTGATTGGGCGGGGGATGGGAGATTGCAGGAACCAGGTGGTGGATAATATGGAGGGCACGTATTGCATGGAGTACTGGTTGTGGTGCATAATCAATGAATTCTGTTACACTGAAAAGAAATAAAAAATTCACACACACACATACACACACACACACACACACACACACACACACAAGCATTGCATATAAACAACACAATAAAGGATAAACAAGTAATGTAGGTGCCTTGAGTGTTTCCAGTAATGAACACGTCAAGAGGAACCTACCCTCACAATCAGATGGAGAGTCACCGAAACCCACATTCTTGGTTTCATGATGGGAACATGGGGTAACAACATTATGTCCAGTGACTGAGTGGCACAGCTCATGGCAATCAGCATAACACAACTCTGTAAAATGATGTTAATACTCAAATCCCATCAGTTATCACTGCCACAAACTCTGAAAACTCTGCCAGAAAAAATGCTTGGGTTCATGCTTCACTAATGACTCCATGTGTGCCAGCTGGTGTTACAGTGTACATGAACTGGGTGGTTTTAAACATTAGACACACATTCCTCACAGTTCTGGAGTCTGGGAAGTGCCATATCAAGGTGCAGGCAGATTTGGTGTCCGGAGAGAACTCATGTCCTAGGTGGTCCTTTCTCTGTAAACTCACATGGGGCCAAGGGGCAGAAAGCTTTCCCAGTCCTGGTGTATAAGAGCTCTAATCCCATTATGAGACTGCACGCTCCTGACCTAAGTGCTTCCCTAAGTCACCACCCACTCATTCCATTAAATTGGTGTTAGGTTTCAACATAGTGATGGTAGAAATTAAACACATTGAGCTGATATTAGTAACTGAAGGATCAATTAATCTCTGCAGATGGAAGGCTCCTCCCAACCAGCCCCTCAACCTGAGCATTCTCATGGATCCTGCTGAAGCTTCTAGTCTCTGTGTGCACACAGGGTTCACAAGACCATCAGAACCTGCTGGTGACCTTGGGAAGTGGACATCTTTCACCTGAGACACTGGGTAAGACCCTTGTCCTCTACTCATAGCTTTCTTATTATTGTCTGCTTATATATTATCATTCATATTTTCAAGGGACTCAGATGGTCTTCTACACCTATTTATCATGTATATTCCTTTTTACTCTTTTTTGTAGTTGTTGCATGGAATTAGTCATGACATTGTATCTTCTGATGATTTTTTTACTGGCACCAGAAGCCTCATTCCTCCATCTTCTCGTGCTCCATACATGGAAGTCTCCTAGGAAAGATTAGATTCTGTGCCCCTGGTGTTCCAGATTCCTATGGAATTTTCCAGCACTAACTCACAGTATCACAATAAAAAAAATCCCTTATTTTGTGTCCTTTCTAAGGTTTACTGGAGCATTTCTGACATGCTGGGAGGCATTCCCTGAAATCAACAGACACTTTGATGATGGAGGTGATTAATATTCCATATTCTCTTGTAAGTGTGTATCGTATCATCTGATTCACCAACTGTACCAAGCTTGTTTGAGGTCCCTCTGGCTCTGGATGGTGTCAGCTAAACAGAAACTGTGAGCATGTGGTCCACACAATGACCCCCCCCCCCCACTGGGGCCATTCTTCTCTGGCTTTGGCTTCATTATGGCCCTGTACCTGATGTCCAGCATGAACTTGATGATGGTGGCTCACAGCTTGTATACTGGGCTGTGTGATGTTGTGTTGTTGAGTCCAGCTGAAACTTTTACAGGCTTAGCAGGCTTACATCAGAATGTCCGTAATTGTCATTGAGGGAAAAGATTCATCAAGCAAGTGACTTCCTGCTCTTTGTGCATGGACATATAGTTTTCTCCTATTATAGCCAATGTTTCAATTCATAGATGTAAGAAGTAAGAACAAATCATAATTCTAGAGAGTCTCATTGGGGAAACTGCTTTATGGAAAGGAAGCCCCAAACTGTGCCAGGAAACATGCGTTTAATCTTCACTGCACCTGCTTCTGGTGTGGAAAGTGTATTGGTGGGTCTTGAGCGCCCCATGGTGACCTGAGTACCCCTTCTGACCTGAGCGCCCCTTGTCTCTTGAGCACCTTTTCGTGACCTGAGCTCCGGAAAGTGACCTGAGTTCCCCCTGGTGACCTGAGTGTCCCCTGGTGACCCGAGAGCTCCCTGGTGTCCTGAGCACCCCCTGGCGGATTCTGGGGCCACCTGCAGCCCCACCGCTCCTGTGTCCCTGCAGGGAGGTTTGTGTCTGGGCTCACTCTGACGTCTCCTCAGTGTGCCTCTAGCACAGTAATACACGGCCGTGTCCTCAGTGGTCATGGAACTCAGCTGCAGGGAGAACTGGTTCTTGGATGTGTCAGCAGTGATGGAGATGCGGCCCTGGAAAGCCGGGTTGTACCTTGTACTACCCGTCCAGTAGCCCATCCACTCCAGTGCTTTTCCAGGGCGCTGGCGGATCCAGTTCCAATAGTAACTGCTGGTGACGGAGCCCCCGGAGACAACACATGTGAGAGAGAGGGTCTGTGAGGGCTTCACCAGTCCTGGGCCTGACTCCTGAAGTGTAAGTTGAGACAAGACACCTGGGGACAAGGAGAGTCATGGTGAGTCTGTCCCATCCCACAGAAAGGCCACTGTCTATCCCAGAGTCCCCAGATCCTCACCCAGGGGAGCTGCCAGAAGGCAGAGGAGGGACCACAGCAGCTGCATGGTTGCCTGCAGGATGGAGACCCAGCACACTGACCTCTGCCTGTGATGTCTATTTCTTCTGGGAGCACCCCAGGTGATTTGCATGTGGGTCCCTATGGAGGAGGGGAGGCATTAAAGATCCTGAACCCTGGTGACAGTCACCAGTTCTTGGTGTCCCCATGTTGAGTGGTGCGAGGACCCACAGAGCCTGGTCCTAGTGATTTATGCTCCAGTCCTTCCTGAACTGTTCTCTAGCATCAGTTGCTCGAGGTTTGTGCTGGAGCTGATGAACGTTTAGAAACCTTGTGAATGTTCCTTGTATTCCATTGCCAGGCTGTCCAACAGTGGGCTGCAAGTTCAACCTGCAGAAATACCTGTTCACAAACCTGGAGGACAGGCAGTTGTCCAGACTCCAGACCCTGACTGATTGCCCAGTTTGGGTCATTTGCTCCCACAAATGAGATATGGGGTCCCAGATGATGGCAATCCACCTACAAAAGGGATATTCAGAACTATACTCTAGCATTAACATAAGGAAACAAGCTCATCCGTGTGGAGGGCAAGGCAGAGAGATTGGGTGTTATGTGGATATTCTTTACTTTTTTAAAATGTTATTTAAATTCAATTAGCCAAGATAAAGTACATTATTAGTTTCAGATGTAGTGTTGAGTAATTCATCATTGTGTACAACATCCAGTGCTCATCACATCATGTGACCTCCTCAATGCCCACCACCCAGTTACTCCATTGCCCCCACCCACTTCCCTTCCCTAACCCTCAGTTTGTTCCCTATAGTTCAGTGTATTTCATGGCTTGTCTCCCTGTCTCAGGGCATCCCATTCAGTTTCCCCTCCCTTCCCCTATGATCCTCTACTTCTTATATTCCACATATGCTTGAAGCATATGATAATTGTCTTTCTTTGATTGACTTCTTTCACTCAGGGTAATACCCTCTAGTTACATCCTCGGAACAGAAATCCGTATATACAACTGAGGCATTATCAAATATGACATCTGAGTCTAATGATGTATTATGTGTTGTTAACTGAATTCAAACAAACAAAAAAACCCCACCTAAAATCCAACCTACATGGTCCTTTCTCCACCCTGAGCACAGATGGTTCTGGAAAAAACCCCTTAATCTGAGTTGGGAAGGGAAACTCTGGTGTTCCTTTTCCACACAATCTGAGACATGGAGATCCTAATACACAGGCACCTTCAGGGGTCCAAGCACCAGGGCCCACCCACCACCAACCAGAGCCCAATTGCTGATGGGAAGGAGGAGGGTGACAGGGAAGCTGGACAGGGGCTTAGGGGCAGTGTCTGGAGCGTCTTGGTTTTCACCTTGATTTCTACACAATGTGGACCTTACAGACAGGACCCTCCAGGTGCTCCAAAGACTTTATGAATTATGAATTTATACAAGAAAAGTCATTTTTCTCTGTTGCACATTCCCTCTTTCTGTCCTGCTCCTCTGCTTCTGTCTCTCACATATGAAATGTAAACACATATATGTTTGTAGAGAACAGATTCTTATAAGGTTATAAACGACCAGGTTCACATTGTCTCCTGATATAATTTACAACTATTTCCTGCTTTCCTTGTGTACTTTATCCCTTCCATATTCATCTCATCTTCTCTGGGCATTTGTTCTTTAATATTGGCAAGTACTTTACATAATTAACAATGTCAAGTTCCCCTTTTACAGTTTGCCCTGAGGTGATAGGATGAGCCAAAAGAAGGAGGTCATATTCCTGATTCTCTGAACACCCACAGATTCCAGCAGACATGGTGGATGGGACGTCCTTGTCCACACAGGTAGGCCACAGCCTCTCAGATGTGATCTAGGACCTCATGTTGCAGTGCATGCAGGGGGCAAGGATGCTGCCAATCCTGCACCCCACTCTGCACCTGCAACAGGACACAGTGTTCTCACTGGGCTGTCTTGTGCTTGAGGAATGAGAGGTAACCTCTGGAGCAAACTGTGAGGGTCACATCCACACCCAGTCCTTCTGACTCACAGGGGTTTGCCATTAGAATTTATAATTCCCCTCCCCACACAGAACCAGCACACCAGGGTCACCATTGAGGGGCTACAGTACACAGATCTGTCTAAGGAGGAGATTGTAGGCATGCTCAGGGACAACAGTGACATCAGCTTGAAGACAGGGTTCCTACCATTTCCTGATCAAGTCTTGGACCCTCCTTTCCGGGCCACAGATCTGTTCCTTGGGTCCTTGCCATCTTGACCAATACCTGTCCTACTCTTAGTCCATCGTTTATCCAGGGTTATCTATGAAGTCGCTGGCAGAAGCACAGATCCGGGTGAAAGTGCTGCCTGAGGTCCAAGGGGCAGGTGTCAGGAGTGGAGATGACCAGCAGAATGGAGCCCCAGGAATAGACAGAACCAGAGCAGTCCTAGTGATGAGTGGTCTTATGGAACTGAGAGAGCTGACCCCCTCACCTGTCCCTCTGCTGCCCCACTTAGCAGGTGACCTGGAACAGTGTCCTCTGAGTCAGCTAACTTGACACTGCTCTTCCTCATCCAATTCTCAGGTCACCCTCCCCCACAGGCATGGGGTCACCAGGGCTCCCAGCTACAGTCCAATGATGGTCAGAGGATGACTGCTCCTGACTGTCTCAGGCACAGGACCAGGCTCACACCTGCTGGTGTCCACACTATGCCAGCAGCAGCAAGCACAGCCCAGAGTCCCTGCACTTTTTAGGCCTCCTCTTGCTGGTCATGAGCCCAGTGCCCAGACTCCCAGGCCAGGGGGGACACAGGCCCTGCCTATGCAGGTGTACTTTGTGTGAGGTCCTATTGTCCATGACCCTGAGTACAGGCTGGAGGATGGCACACTGTTGCTGTCACCGGAGTGCTCCCAGGCCCCAACAGCACTGCTGACCTTGAAGGAGACCCATGAGGACCCTCTACACACAACATCAAGCTCTTGTGAGGAGATATTTCATCCAATCCAGGAGGATACTCATCTCCTCCACTCTGGCTTTTTGTGTGTGACATTTCCGTTCTGGAAACATAAACTAACAAATTCAAGTTAATGAGGAAGTAAGGTGTGTTTATACAGTCTTCTAGGCCTTAAACTTCCATTTATGGTGCTAAGGACATCTGTCTCATCCTGGCCCAGGGAGGGTGCCTTTCCCATAGGAGACTCATGTCCAGCTTTCAGGGGGACAGAGGAGATCAGCGTGTCTCTGCACAGGCCATTTCTTTCTTTTTTTAATAATTAAAAAAATTTTTTTGTAATAACATATAATGTGTTATTAGCCCCAGGGGTACAGGTCTGTGAATTGCCGTGTTTACACACTTCACAGCACTCACCATAGCACATACCTTCCGCAAGTTCATAACCCCACCACCCTCTCCCTCCCCCCTCCCACTGGCAACCCTCAGTTTGTTTTGTGACATTAAGAGTCTCTTATGGTTTGTCTCCCTCCTGATACCATCTTGTTTCATTTATTCTTTTCCTACTCTCAAACCCTCCACATCGCATCTCCCCTTCCTCATATCAGGGAGATTATATGATAGTTGTCTTTCTCCAGTGACTTATTTCGCTAAGCTTAATACCATCTAGTTCCATCCACGTCATCACAAATGGCAAGGTTTCATTTCTTGTGATGGCTGCATAGTATTCCACTTTATATATACACCATATCTTCCTTATCCATTCATCTGTTGATAGACATCTGGGTTCTTTCCATAGTTTGGCTATTGTGGACAGTGCTGCTATAAACATTTAGGTGCACGTGCCCTTTCAGATCACTACATTTGTGTCTTTAGGGTAAATACCCAGTAGTGCAATTGCTGGGTCATAGGGTAGCTGTATTTTCAACTTTTTGAGGAACCTCCATGCTGTTTTCCAGAGTGGTTGCACCAGCTTGCATTCCCACCAACAGTGTAGGAGGGTTCCTCTTTCAAGGACCATTTTGTACCTAAGGATACATCCAGACTGAAAGTGAAGGGATGGAGAACGATCTTTCATGCCAATGAGCCTCAAAAGAAAGCTGAGGTAGCGATTCTCATATCAGATAAATTAGATTTTAAACTAAAGACTGTAGTCAGAGATACAGAAGGACACTACATCATTTTTAAAGGGTCTATCCACCAAGAAGATTTAACAATTGTAAATATTTCTGCCCCTAATACAGGAGCAGCCAACTACATAAGACAACTGTAAATGAAGATAAAAAGTGATATTGCTCTGAATACATTAATAGTAGGAGATCTTAACATGCCACTCTCAGTAATAGATCATCCAAGCAGAAAATCAATAAAAAGACAAGAGCATTGAATGACACATTGGACCAGATGGACCTCATAGATGTATACAGAACATTCCACCCTAAAACAACAGAACACTAATTCTTCTCAAGTGCACATGGAACCTTCTCCAGAGTAGACCACATACTGGGTCACAAATCAGGACTCAACTGATACCAAAAGATGGAGATGATTCCCTGCATATTATCAGATCAAAATGCTTTGAAACTGGAGCTCAACCACAAGGAAAAGTTCAGAAGGAATTCAAACACCTGGAAGCTAAAGACCACCTTGATTGAGGTGGTCAACCAGAAAGTCAAAGAAGAACTTAAACAATTCATGGAAAGCAAAGAAAATGAAGACACTTTGGTCCCAAACCTATGGGATACAGCAAAGGCAGTCATAAGGGCAAATACATAGCCATCCAAGCCTCCCTCAAAAAATTGAAAAATCCAGAATACACCATCTATCTTTACACTTTAAAGAATTGGAGAATCAACAACAAATTAAACCAACTCTACACACAAGAAGGGAAACAATCAAGAGTGGAGCAGAGATCAATGAGATAGAAACTAGAGATACAGTTAGAATGCATCAATGAAACTAAAAACTGTGTTTTTGAAAGAATCAATAAGATCAATAAACCATTGACCACACTAATCCAAAAGAAAAGAGGGAAGACACAAATTAATAAAATTATGAATGAAAAGGGAAAGATCACAACTAACACCAAGGAAATAGAAACAACAATCAGAAATTATTATCAACAGTTGTATGGCAACAAATTAAGCAATCTAGATGAAATAGATGCATTCCTGGAAAACTATAAACTTCCAAAATTGAACCATGAAGAAACTGACAACATGAATAGACTGATACCTAGCAATGAGATTGAAGCAGTGATCAAAAACCTCCCAAAAAACAAGAGCCCACGACCTGATGGATTCCTTGGGGGAATTCTACCTACTTTCAAAGAAAGTTTCTCATGAAACTGTTTCAAAAAAATTGAAGCACAAGGAAAACTCCCAGACTCTTTTTATGAAGCCAGCATTATCCTGATCCCCAAACTAGGCTAAGACCCAACCGGAAAGAGAAGTTCAGACCAATATCCTTGATGAATATGTATGCTAAGATTGTGAACAAGATCCTAGCTAACAGGATCCAACAGGACATTAAAAAGATTATCTACCATGGCCGGGTGGGATTTATCCCTGGGTTGGAAGGATGGTTCAACATTTGCAAACCAATCAGTGTGATAGAACAAATTAATAAGAGAAGAGAGAAGAACCACATAGTCCTCTCTACTGATGCAGAAAAAACATTTGACAAGATACAGCATCTGTTCTTGATTAAAACACTTCAAAGTATAGGGTAGAGGGAACATTCCTCAACTCCATAAAAGTTATCTATGAAAAACCCAAAGCGAATATCATCCTCAATGGGAAAAAGCTTGCATCCTTCCCATTGAGATCAGGAACACGACAAGGATGCCCACTCTCACCACTCTCATTCAACATAGTATTAGAAGTCCTAGCAAGAGCAATCAGACAACAAAGAGAAATAAAAGGTATCCAAATTGGCAATGGAGAAGTCAAACTCTATCTCTTTGCAGATGACATGATTCTTTATATGGAAAACTCAAAAGACTCCACCCCTAAACTACTAGAACTCATTCAGCAATTCAGCAACGTGGCAGGATACAAAGTCAATGTGCAGAAATCAGTGGCTTTCTTATACACTAACAAAATTAGAGAAATTAGAGAATCGATTCCATTTACTATAGCACCAAGAACCATAAGATACCTGGGAATAAACCTAACCAAAGAGGTAAAGGATCTGTATTCGAGGAACTACAGAACACTCATGAAAGAAATTGAAGAAGACACAAAAAGATGGAAGACCATTCCATGCTCATGGATCTGAAAAACAAACATTGTTAAAATGTCTATACTGCCTAGAGCAATCTATACTTTAAATGCCATTTCGATAAAAATTCCACTGATATTTTTTCAAAGAGCTGGAGCAAACAATCCTAAAATTTGTATAGAATCAGAAGAGAAATTGCTAAGGAAATGTTGAAAAAGAAAAATGAAACTGGTGACATCATGTTGCCTGATTTCAAGCTTTACCACAAAGCTGTGATCACCAAGACAGCATGGTACTGGCATTAAGAACAGACACACAGGGGCGCCTGGGTGGCTCAGTGGGTTGGGCCGCTGCTTTCGGCTCAGGTCATGATCTCAGAGTCCTGGGATCGAGTCCCGCATCGGGCTCTCAGCAGGGAGCCTGCTTCCCTCTCTCTCTCTCTCTGCCTGCCTCTCTATCTACTTGTGATTTCTCTCTGTCAAATAAATAAATAAAATCTTAAAAAAAAAAAAAAAAGAACAGACACACAGACCACTGGAACAGAGTAGAGAGCCCACATATGGACCACTCTATGGTCAAATTCTTTAACAAAGCAGGAAAAAAATATACAGTGGAAAAAAGTCTTTTCAATAAATGGTGCTGGGGAAATACATACATACAGCTATATGTAGAAGATTGAAACTCGACCATTCTCTTACACCATACACAAAGATAAACTCAAAATGGATGAGAGACCTCAATGGAGGCAGGAATTCATCATAATCATATGGGAGAACATAGGCAGTAACCTCTTCGATATCAGCCACAGCAACTTCTTTCAAGATATTTCGCCAATCGCCAAGGAAACAAAAGTGAAAATGAAATTTTGGGATTTCATCAAGATCAAATGCTTCTGCACAGCAAAGGAAACAGTCAACAAAACAAAGAGGCAACCCACGGAATGGGAGAAGGTATTCACAAATGATATTACAGACAAAGGGCTGAAATCCAAGATCTATAGAGAACACCTCAAACTCAACCCCACACAAAATAGATAATCTTGTCAAAAAGTGGGCAGAAGACATGACCAGACACTTCTCCAATAAAGACATACAAATGGCTCACAGGCACATGAAAAAATGTTCACAGTCACTAGCCATCAGGGAGACTCAAATTAAAACACATTGAGATACCACCTTATACCAGTTAGAATGACCAAAATTAACAAGACAGTAAACAACAAGTGTTGGAGGAGATGTGGAGAATGGAGAACCCTCTTACACTGTTGGTGGGAATGCAAGTTGGTGCAGCCACTTTGGAGAACAGTGTGGAGATTCCTTAAGAAATTTAAAATAGCTTCACAGAACTGTACCCCTGGGGCTAATAACACATTTTATGTTAATAAGAAACAGAAATTAAAAATAGAAATTCCCTATGACCCTGCAATTACACTACTGGGTATTTACCCTAAATATACATATCTAGTGAAGAAAAAGGCCATCTGTACCCCAATGTTTATAGCAGCAATGGCCACAGTCACCAAACTGTGGAAAGAGCCAACATACCCTTCAACAGACGAATGGATAAGGAAGATGTGGTCCATATACACTATGGAGTATTATGCCTCCATCAGAAAGGGTGAATACCCAACTTTGTAGCAACATGGACGGGACTGGAAGAGATTATGCTGAGTGAAATAAGTTAAGCAGAGAGAGTCAATTATCATATGGTTTCACTTATTTGTGGAGCATAACAAATATCATGGAGGACAAGGGGAGATGGAGAGAAGGGAGTTGAGTGAAATTGGAAGGGGACGTGAACCATGAGAGACTATGGACTCTGGAAAAGAATCTGGAGGTTTTGAAGGGGCAGGGGGTGGGAGGTTGGGGGAGTCAGGTGGTGGGTATTATGGAGGGCACGCATTGTATGGAGCACTGGGTGTGGTGCATGAACAATGAATTCGTTACACTGAAAAGAAATAAAATAAAACATTAAGAGAGGAAAGAGTAAAAGTTAAAAAGAATTTTAGCATAAGAAAAAATTAGGGGAGGTGAACCATGAGAGACTATGGACTCTGGAAAACAATCTGAGGGTTTTGAAGGGGTGGGGGTGGGAGGTTGGGGGAACCAGGTGGTGTGTATTATAGAGGGCACGGATTGCGTGGAGCACTGGGTGTGGTGCAAAAACAATGAATGCTGTTACACTGAAAAGAAATAAAAAAATAAAAAAAAATTAATTAACTTCGCAAGACTAAGGAGTCATGGGGAGAAAGCCATGCATTCCGTGCTTTGCTTTCTCCTCCTCTGGAATTCCACTGTTCTCCTTGTAAGTGAACTTCATCTTGGCTGGATTTCTTGCTGACCTTCTGGGGGAGTGCCCTGTTGTAGTGATTCTCAAGTGTCTTTGCCCGAGGTTGAATTGCACCGCCCTTACCAGGGGCCTGGCTAAGTAATCCGCTCAGGTTCGGTTTTTGGGAGCTTTTGTTCTGTGAACGCTTTCCATAGTGCTCCAGACAGGAATGAAAATGGTGGCCTCCCAGTCTCTGGCCAGAGGAGCCGAGAGCTTGGGGCCTCAGTCCTCAGTGTGTGCTTGGAGAAAAGCGTTCAATCACTCCCATCTCCCAGGTTTCTGGCTGCGCTCTGAGCTCACCCAGTCTGTGACTGAGTGTCTCTGTCTCTGGCACACAGCCCCACCTGGAGTCTCTGAATCCCACAGATCCCTGAGCTCTTTCAGGGGACTCTCCCCGGATCTTGTGAGGTCCCAGCTCACAGAGCAGTGGTTTGATTGTGCCACGGATCACAGTTTAAGGTAACCCTGAGTTGAGAGCTCACTCGGTTCTGTCTCTGTAGCTGGCTTCCCCACTCTATTACCTGTGAACTCTGCAACACTCAGACACCCCTGATCCTTCCGTGACTCCGTGGGACTTGAGGACCACGCTTAGCCTCTGGAGTGATGTCCCTCAGGGGAGCAGCCTTTTAAAAGTTCTAGTTTTGTGCTCCATTGTTCTGCTGCTTTCCAGAAGCCGGCCCCTCCCCTCGAGGACTATCTTCCTGTCGCTTTGGAGTCACTTCTCTGATGGTCCTACCTTTCAGAAAGTGGTTGATTTTCTTTTTCTCTTCTTTTCTTCGATCTCCTGTAGGATTTGTAGGTGTTCGCAAGGGTTTGATAAGCTATCTAGATGATCCCTTGCTACCTGATGTCGCCTCAGCCTGCAACTTCTCTGCCAACTTGACTCCTCCTCACCCTTCCTGGATATTCTGATATCTTTGTTAAAGGACCCAACTTTCCTGAGATAATGGGGGAGTAAAACTGGTTTATATATAAGAGTAGCATTGATTGGGTAAACTGGATTACCTTGAAGCTTATCTCTATATGAATATTTAAAAAAAATTAAAAAATAGAAAAGCAAAATAAAAACACAGGTATATGTATCAAAAAAGTTCAAGTTAAAAGGTTATTATGGAATTTGTTGTACTGAACATCTCATTGTGATGGTAAATAGGTTAATAAATTATTTAAAAAATTGAAAATAACGAGAATAGTGGGAATGAATTAAAAATAAAAGTTGTATCTAGGAAGTAATGGTGGTTGTTCTCTTGTTTTGTTTTCTTTGTTTTTTTGGTTGGCTTTCTGTGGGAGGGACCTGCTGCATGGTTTTTCAGGCAGTCTTGCTAGAGTTGAGTTCTCCTGCCCCTCCCAAGGGGCTGGGCTCTGAGAAAACTGGTTTTTCAGGCTTCTGTTCTCTGGATTTTTTTTCCCTCCCTTTGCAGCTTTTGGCATTTCTTTGGAGGTCTAGAGGAAAGCAGACTGCACCCAGACCTCCGTCTCAGAGAGAAGCCTCAGTCCGTTCCTCTCTGATAACACGCAGTCCTGTGCTCACCTATCATGTGTCCTTATTGCCCATCACTGAGTTTCCCCAATCGGCCCCTCCTACCCCTCCCAAACCCTATTTGTTCCACAGAGGAGTATATTGATTTCTGATATCATTTATTTCAGGTTTTCTCTTTTCCTTTTGATAAATCTAGGCACAGGTTTCTCAATTTTAGTGTTCTTTTTTTTTCCCCCAGAAAACTAGAACTTGCTCTTTTGTTGTTTTGTGTTTGTTTGTTTTTATTGTTTTGTTTTGTTTTTATATCACTTATTACTGCTCTAATCTTTGCTATTTCCTTCCTTCTGCTGTATTTAGGCTTTAGTCATCAACCTTCTCTAGCTCCTTCAGGTGTAATGTTATAGTGTTTCTTTCAGATTTTTCTTGCTTCTTGAGGTCTTCCTGTATGCTGTGTATTTTTGTCTTAGGACCACCATTGCTGCAAAAAAATTAGGGCAAAGTGAAAAAGGTTTCATGCTTGTGTGTGTGTGTGTGTGTGTGTGTGTGTGTGTGTGTGTGTGTTTATGCATGTGTGTGTGTAATGTCCAGACTACACATCACACCTTGAGGGGGTTCCACTGCTTTCCCATGTTGTCACTAACATTGATGCTCTGAGCATTGTTTCAGACAGTCATGTCCCAACAAAGATGTTTTCTTCTTTTGCTTTCGATTGTTGATGCCTCTGGTGGCCTCACATCCAGCATGCACTTTATGCTGCTTCTAGTGAGTTTGCACGTTGAGGAAGGTGGACCTGTGCTGCACAGTGAGAGCAGCTGGGAGTCCTGTAAAGGTTCACTTGATGAGCACCAGTTTATCTGTGATTCATGGTATTTAGGGACAGCAATAAACAACGTGAGTGACGCTGTATTTTGTGCATTCTAGTGCACCCTGGAACACTTCTGAGAATTCAGGGTTCCCCACCCAAATGAGAGAAAAAGGAAAAGGAAAAGAAAAAAAGAGAGAGAAAGACAGGAACGAAAGGTGAGATAAAAGAGAAGGTTCAGCCCAAATGGGCCCCAAGGTAAGATTTATGAAGTATACAAACAAAAACAGATAAGCAAAAATACTGATAAAAGTATACGACAAGAGAAAAAATATATATATTTGCATATATATATACATTATTTGCATATATATATGCAAATAAAGGAAGAACCTCATCAAAAAAAACCCCAAGTGTAAGATTTATATACTATCAGGACAAACACAGAAACACAGAAACACCGGTGGAAGAAAAAGATGGGAGAGCGGTTATAAATTCTCAGTGTGGGCGAGGAAGGTTGTTTTGATTCTTCCTGGATGTATCTTGATATCTTTGTTAAAGGACTCAACTTCCCTAAGATAAAGGGGGATTAAGAATTGGTTTACCTGGGATGCCTGGGTGGCTCAGTTGGTTAAGCAGCTGCCTTCGGCTCAGGTCATGATCCCAGCGTCCTGGGATCGAGTCCCACATCGGGCTCCTTCCTCCGCAGGGAGCCTGCTTCTCCCTCTGACTCTGCCTGCCACTCTGCCTGTGCTCGCTCTTGCTCTCTCTCTCTGACAAATAAATAAATAAAATCTTAAAAAAAAAAAAAAAGAATTGGTTTACCTATAGGGGTAGCATTGATTGGGGAAAGGGAATTACCTTGAAGTTTAACTCTATATGAATATTAGAAAATAAAAATTAAAAAAGGAAAAAACTAGACTAAACTAAACTAAAATTAAAAAAAAATTTTAAAAATAGAAATGCAAAAGGAAAACACAGGTGTATGTGTCAAAAAGTTCAGGTTAGAAGGTTATTATGGAATTTGATGTACTGGACATCTCACTGTGACAGTAAATAGGTTGACAAATTATCTATATAATAATAAAAAATTATCTATATAAAAAATGAGCCAGAATAATGGGAACGAATTAATAATAAAAATTGTCCTTTGAAGTAGTGGTGGTTGTTCTCTTGTTGTCTTTTTTTTTTTTTCCTTTCCTGATTGGTTTTCTGGGGGAGGGGCCTGTCACATGGGTTTTCAGTCAATGATGTTCTCTGAGTTAAGTCCTCCCGCCCCCCTCAAGGGGATGGACTCCGAGTAAACTGGTTTTTTCAGGCTTTTGTTCTCTGGAGGTTTTTATATTTGTTCATTTTTGTTTTTCTCTCTTGCCTTGACCGTTTTTTATGGGTTTTGTAGGTTTAGAGGAAAGCAAATTGCACCCTGATCTCCCTCTCAGAGAGAAGCCTCCGTCTGGCTGCAGAGCCCAAATAAATCTCCCCTTGGCCGCTGGCAGAGCAGGTTCCCAGACGCGGTCCCTGGGGACTCAGGATTTTTTGCTTGTACCCAAAACCACGGCAGCGGTGGCTGTCTGGGCAGCTCCGGACTGCCAGAGAGGTTCCAAGCAGTGATGGCACACTGAGATTTTCCCACTGGCCCGGGCTGGGAGTGCCTGGTCTTTCTGGGCTGGAGAGCACCTGTCTGGTGCCTGTGCGCACCTCTCTCAGGGAAGGGCGCAGGGCGTGACTCGGACTCTGATGGCATGGCAGGACACTTGCATGGGGACTGCAAAAAGGCTGTGCTTCTGTTGGCTGGCGAGGCTCCCAGCCCCTCTCGGAAGCCGGGCCCCACGTGCCCTCAGGCACGCTGGTGGTTCAGGGACCATGACCTGGTTTCTCTGACACACAAAGTGGATCCCACTGTTTTGTCCACTGGGAGATTATATTCTCTTTTCCACACCCAGTATTTTTGTTTGTTTGGTTCTGACCTCTTCAGACTTCTCTAGTGTATATTTTGCTTTACTTTGGGTTGATATTTATGCTTTTGTTCACTCATTCATCCACACTTCTCTAAGCAAAATGGCTAGAGAGAGGAATTCAAAGCAGAAGAAATATCCAGAGGTAAATCTCTCTGCCACAGATGTAATCTCTAAAATAAAATTCAAAAATTTTTAAATAAATAAATAATTAAAAATACAATAAAATTGGGCAGCCACACACAGAGGAATGAGACTGGACCATTTCCTTACACCACACACAAAAATAGACTCAAAGGGGATGAAAGACCTCAAGGCGAGACAGAAATCCATCAAAATCCTTGAGGAGACAGGAAGCAACCTCTTCAACCTCAGCCACAGCCACTTCATCCTAGGAACATTGGCAAAGGCAAGGGAAGAAAGGGCAAAACTGAGCTATTGGGATTTCATCAAGATCAAACCTTTTGGACAGCAAACAGTTAACAAAACCAAAAGACAGCTAACAGAATGGGAGAAGATATTCACAAATAACATATCAGATAAAGGGCTACTATTCAAAATCTATAAAGAACTTATCAAACTCAACACCTAAAGAACAAATAATCCAATCAAGAAATGGGCAGAGGACATGAACAGACATTTCTGCAATGAAGACGTCCAGGTGGCCAACAGTCACATGAAAAAGTGCTCCACATCACTTGGCATCAGGGAAATACAAATCAAAACCACAATGAGATCCCACCTCACACCAGTCAGAATGGCTAAAATTAACAAGTCAGGAAATGACAGATGCTGGTGAGGATGCAAAGAAAGGAGAACCCTCCTACACTGTTGGTGGGAATGCAAGCTGGTGCAACCACTCTGGAAAACAGCATGGAGGATCCTTAAAAGTTGGAAATAGAGCCACCTTATGACCCAGCAATCGCACTACTACCCCATGACCCACCAATCACACTACGGGTATTTACCCTAAAGATACAAATACAGTGATCTGAAGCGGCATGTGCACCCAAATATTTATAGCAGCAACGTCCACAATAGCCAAACTATGGGAAGAACCTAGATGTCCATCAACAGATGCACGGATGAAGAAGATGTGGTATATATACACAGTGGAATACTATGCAGCCATCAAAAGAAATGAAATCTTGCCATTTGCAATGAGGTGGATGGAACTAGAAGGTCTTATGCTGAGTGAAATCAGTCACTCAGAGAAAGACAATTGTCAGATAATCTCCCTGATATGAGGAATTTGAAAGGCAGGATGGGTGGTCTGGTCGTTGGGGGTAGGGAGGGAGAAAATGAAGCAAGATGGAATTGGGAGGGAGACAAATGATAAGGGACTCTTAATCACACAAAACAAACTGAGGGTTGCTGGGGGGTGTGGGAGTAGGGATAGGGTAGTTGGGTTATGGACATTGGAGAGGGTATGTGCTATGTTGAGTGCTGTGAAATGTGTAAGCCTGATGATTCAGTCCTGTACCCTTGGGGCAAAAAATAAATGTTAATTAAAATAATTTTAAAATAAAAAATACAATAAAATAAAATTATGCTATGTTCACTCCTTGAGTAACTGCCAAACATTAAAATAAATGATTCTTGCTACAGATAGCAGCATGGTTGAATTTTCAAGAATTTGTGCAGAGAAAAAAAAAGTCCTACAAACAAAATTCCATACAATATAAATTCTTCAAAACTAAAACTAGTCTAAGTAACATGAAAAAAAGCCCATAGTTGTGTGGGTACATAGTGAAGGGAAGTGGAAGGAGGAATTCCAGAGAAAATATGGTAAGTTTTATGGAGAATTGTTTTGTTCATTCTGGATAATGTTGATTCTGACACCCATGTTTATCTTATCACTCACTCTGCCTATATGCTGTTCATTCCGTTCAAGCACACTCACCAAAATTCTTACAAGTAATCCCAGAGATGACTTGGGAGGAACACAGAGACATTAACATATTAGAAAACATACCTGCACTAACCCTGATGCTCTCTATATTTCAGGGCAACATAAGGAGGTAAAGTCATCCCATCCCCATCACAGGAGGGGTTCCACAGTCCTCACCAGCCTGCCCACTCTGTCCTCCAGGTGGTTCAGGGGACAGCGTGTCCTGTGGGGATGAGCACAGGGCCACATACTGGGGCTCACTCTCACCCTGTGTGTTGTCTTGGACACTTCACAAAACCCTCTAAAATTCTGGGTGTAGGTTTACATTTCATTATGGCATAACAAGACATCCATCCCACAACGTTTGTGTGAATATGTAAAAAGAAAGTAGCACGTGTCCAAGTATATACTCTGGGAAGTTATATAATGAAAACCATATAATATTCTAAAGTGTTCAATGTCCCCAAAACGAAGGCAGTCTGATGTCTTCTGGCCATTGCCCTCTATGGTCACATAGATCCCAAGCTGAATATATAGTCAGAGAACATGCAAATAGGGTCCTCCATCTGCTGATTAAAACAGCCCATACCTGACTCTGCAGCTGGGAGAGGAGCCCCAGCACCAAGATTTCCAGGTGTTCCGATCAGTACTCAGGACCGGACACAGACAACTCACGATGAAGTTTGTGCTTGGCTGGGTTTTCCTTGTTGCTCTTTTAAAAGGTAATTCATGGTGAACAAGAGACATTGAGGACATGAGTGGATATGAGTGAAAGAAACCATGGGTGTGTGACAGTTTCCTGACCATGATGTCTTGTGTCTGCAGGTGTCCAGTGTGAGGTGCAGCTGGTGGAGTCTGGGGGTGACCTGGTGAAGCCTGGGGGGTCCCTGAGACTCTCCTGTGCAGCTTCTGGATTCACCTTCAGTAACTACGGCATGAGCTGGGTCCACCAGTCTCCAGGGAAGGGGCTGCAGTGGGTCGCATGGATTAGCAGTAGAAGTAGTTACACATACTACACAGACTCTGTGAAGGGCCAATTCACCATCTCCAGAGACAACAGCAAGAACACGCTGTATCTGCAGATGAGCAGCCTGAGAGCCGAGGACACGGCTGTATATTACTGTGCGAGAGACACAGTGCAGGGACATCAGTGTGAGCCCAGACACAAACCTCAGACTACAAGGGTATCAGACCAGCAAGGGGTGCATACCACTCACCAGTTCTGTCTTTAAGCCCAGGAGCAGATGCAGATGAAGGTTATGGGCAGGTTTCCTGTCGGGATCTAGCGACTCATCTCCAGAGAACACTTTCCCTCAGGGACCTTCTCTGCACACATGATTCTGTGCTTACCTCTTCATTCTCTGACTTTGGAAATTTGTTCTAATGGGAAAACAATTATACTAGAATGCACAAAATACCACCTGGTACCCCAAGCTCCCCCCCCTAATTCAAACCCCTCAGATTGTTTTTCAGAGTTTATAGTCTCTCATGATTCACCTCCCATTCCAATTTACCCCAACACCCTTCTCCTGATACCTGGGAATAAACCTAACCAAAGAGGTAAAGGATCTGTACTTGAGAAACTACAGAACACTCATGAAAGAAATTGAAGAAGACACAGAAAGATGGAAGACCATTCCATGCTCTTGGATTGGAAGAATAAACATTGTTAAAATGTCTATACTGCCTAGAGCAATCTATACTTTAAATGCCATTCCAATCAAAATTCCACTGGTATTCTTCAAAGAGCTGGACCAAATAATCCAAAAATTTGTATAGAATCAGAAGAGACCCCGAATCACTTAGGAAATGTTGAAAAACAAAAATAAAACTAGGGGCATTGCGTTACCTCATTTCAAGCTTTACTACAAAGCTGTGATCACCAAGTCAGCATGGTACTGGCATAAAAACAGACACATAGGCCAGTGGTACAGAGTAAAGAGCCCAGATATGGACCCTCAACTCTATAGTCAATTAATATTCGACAAAACAGGAAAAAAAATACAGTGGAAAAAAGACAGTCTCTTCAATAAATGGTGCTGGGAAAACTGGACAACTATATGTAGAAGAATGAAACTCGACCATTCTCTTACACCGTACACAAAGATCTCAATGTGAGATAGGAATCCATCAGAATCCTAGAGGAGAACATAGGCAGTAATCTCTTCGATATCAGCCACAACAACTTCTTTCAAGATATGTCTCCAAAGGCAAAGGAAACAAAAGTGAAAATAAACTTTTGGGACTTCATCAAAATCAAAAGCTTCTGCACAGCGAAGGAAATAGTTAAAAAAAAAAAAAGGAACAAACAAATAGGCAACCCACGGAATAGGAGAAGATATTTGGAAATGATAGTACAGTCAACGTGGGTTTTTATTTTATTTATTTATTTATTTATTTAATTTATTTTAAAATTTTCTGAGATGTAAGAAGATATATCAGGGTCTATACCTACATAATATCTCAGGCCACCGGTTTTGAGATAGGAAGTGTGGAGCCATTATTCGTGGGTAGATAACGGAAGATAAATGGAAGGAGGAGGAAGCTTCCAAGGTCTTTCAACACTGGATTGCAAAATTTTACCGTGCTGCTGATCGTGCACAGACTTACTGATGAGTAGCAGCAGAGAAAGGACTTTAGGGTAGGCGCCTCTCTGAAACATGGAGCTGCAGTGTCTTGCACGCAAACTTGGGGTGGCTGGTTGTTTGAGAAGCACAAAGGGCAGAGATGTGCCTGGACCTTGTAGCAGGGGCTGGGAATGCTGCTATGGGGTGCACAACCCAAGATGCTGTGGCTTTTAGCAACACAGACAAAAATGGAGTCCGTGTGGCCTGGAGGACTTTCTGGAGAACAGATTTTGATCTCTCAGTTCTGATATAGAAGACTGAATACAGTTATTTCTGTTCTGACTCTCCAAAGAGACACAGAAAGCCACCAGGGAAAATTTTGAGAGAACAAAAGCCCCCCAAAACCGGCTTTCACTGAGCCCATCCACCCACAAGGGGCAGAACAACTCTGCCCAATAAGGGTTGCCTGAGTAATGCTGCAGCAGACCCCGTCTCCAGAAGACTGGGTGAAAGAACAAGAGACCTACAACCCTAAGGTCCCTATAAAACAGGTGCATTTTCTTGGGTTGCAGTCAATAACTTGGACTTTGTATATTCCCTCAACCACTTCTCAACAGAATGACTAGGAGGAGGAATAACCAACAGAGGAAAAATTTGAAGACTGTGACCTCTGCCACAGAACTAATGGATATGGATATAAGCAAGATGTTGGATATACACTTCGGTGTAACCGTTATACAGACAATGGCTAGGTTGGAGAGAACCATTAATGGCAACACAGATTCTCTAAGGGAATAAGTGAGAGATGACCTGGCAGAACTTAAAAATGCTATCAGTAAGATCCATTCTAGTCTAGATATTCTAACAGTCAGGGTAAATGAGGCAGAAGAATGGATTAGTGATGTAGAAGACAAACTGATAGAAAAGAAGGATCAGGAGGAGGCCTGGAACACACAACTTAGAATCCATGAAAACTGTTCAAGAAATAAATGACCCCATAAGACATACCCATGTATGTTTCATACATAGTTATTGTATAAATATACAATTATTGGGATCTCTTAGAGGGTGGAGAGAGAGAGAGAGGACTAGAATATATATTTGAGCCAATCCTAGGTGAGGACATCCCTAATCTGGGGAATGATATAAGCACTCATGTCCTAGAGGCAGAGAGGACCCCTCAAGATCAAGGAAAATCAACCAATGCCACGGCACATAGTAATAAAATACACAAATCTTAAAAACAAGGAAACCATCTTATGGGTAGTTATGAGGAAGAGATTCCTTATGTAGAGAGGGAGGAAAATCAGCAAAATGTCAGACCTGTCCACAGAGTCCTGGCAAACCAGAAAGGGCTGGTAGGATATATTCAGGGCATAAATGTGAAGAATATGCAGCCAAGAATACTTTATCTGGCAAGGTTCTCACCTAGAATGGATGGAGAATCAAGGAACTTCCAAGACTGGCAGAGACTGTAAAAATATGTAACCACTAAGCCAGAACTACAGGAATATTAAGGGGGGGGGTCAATAATATAAGAAAGATGCCAAGAGTACTATGGAACAGAAATTTACAGAGACGATCTATGGATACAAGGTCTTCACAAGCAACATGATGAAAATAAAATCATATCTTTCAATAATCACTCTCAACATGAATGTTCTAAATGCTCCCATAAAATGGCACAGGGTTGCAGATAGGATAAGAAGATGGGACCCATCCACATACTGTCTACAATAGACTCATTCTAAACCTAAACATACATCCAGACTAAATCTGAGGGGATGGAGAGGGACTTTTTTTAAATTTATTTTTTATTTTCAGCATAAAAGTATTCATTATTTTTGCACCACACCCAATGCTCCATGCAATCCGTGACCTCTATAATACCCACCACCTGGTACCCCGACCTCCCACCCCCCCGCCCCTTCAAACTCCTCAGATTGTTTTTCAGAGTCCATAGTCTCTCATGGTTCACCTCCCCTTCCAATTTACCCCAACTCCCTTCTCCTCTCTAACACCCCTTGTCCTTCATGATATTTGTTATGCTCCACAAATAAGTGAAACTATATGATAATTGACTCTCTCTGCTTGACTTATTTCACTCAGCATCATCTCTTCCAGTCCCGTCCATGTTGCTACAAAAGTTGGGTATTCGTCCTTTCTGATGGAGGCATCATACTCCATAGTGTATATGGACCACATCTTCCGTATCCATTCGTCCGTTGAAGGGCATCTGGGTTCTTTCCACAGTTTGGCGACCGTGGCCATTGCTGCTATAATCATTGGGGTACAGATGGCCCTTCTTTTCACTACATCTGTATCTTTGGGTTAAATACCCATGAGTGCAATGGCAGGGTCATAGGGAAGCTCTATTTTTAATTTCTTGAGGAATCTCCACACTGTTCTCCCAAGAGGCTGCACCAACTTGCATTCCCACCAACAGTGGAAGAGGGTTCCCCTTTCTCCACATCCCCTCAACACATGTTGTTTCCTGTCTTGCTAATTTTGGCCATTCTAACTGGTATAAGGTGGTATCTCAATGTGGTTTTAATTTGAATCTCCCTGATGACTAGTGATGATGAACATTTTTTCATGTGTCTGGGTGTGGTGCAAAAATAATGAATACTGTTATACTGAAAATAAAAAATAAATTAAAAAAAATACTGGTGGAATTTTGATCGGAATGGCATTAAAAGTATAGATTGCTCTAGGCAGTATAGATATTTTAACAATGTTTATTCTTTCATTCCAAGAGCATGGAATGGTCTTCCATGTTTTTGTGTCTTCTTCAATTTCTTTCATGAGTGTTCTGTAGTTCCTTGAATACAGATCCTTTACCTCTTTGGTTAGGTTTATTCCCAGGTATCTTATGGTTCTTGGTGCTATAGTAAATGGAATCAATTCTCTAATTTCC
>NC_081569.1:144795021-144820947 GCF_022355385.1 Mustela nigripes
ATGGCTGCATAGTATTCCATTGTGTATATATACCACATCTTCTTGATCCATTCATCTGAACCTTCTCTTTTATCTCAACTTTCATTCCTGTCTCTCTCTCCTTTTTTCTTTTCTTTTTTTCTCACATTTCCGTGGGGAACCGTGATTGCTCAGAAACTTTCCTGGGTGCACCTTGACTGCACCACAGTCGATACATCCAGCTACACCCGTTCAGCCATCTCTCACCAAAATGAATGGGAGGAGGAATGCCGAACAGAAAAAGAAATACAGTGGATGGGCCTTCTGCAACAGAGCTAATGGCTATCAACATAAAAATATGTCAGAAAGAGAATGCATGCTAACATTTATCCAAGCAATAGCTAGGTTGGAGAAAGCCATGGGTGACCAAACAGAATTGATTAGGGCCAAACTGAAAACGACCAGAGATCATGTTTTCAATGTTATGGAAAAGCTGAAAGCTACCAGGGAGGAGCTTCACAATGCTCTCAATGAATTCCAATCTAATCTAAATTCTCTCAAAGCTAGGGTAACTGAGACAGAGGATAGAATTAGTGATCTGGAGGACAAACAGATAGAAAGGATCCGGAGGAAGCCTGGAACAAACATCTTAGAAGCCACAAAAACAGAATCAGGGAAATAAATGATGCCATGAAACGTTTCAAAGTCAGAATTATTGGAATCCCTGAAGGGGAGGAGAAAGAAAGAAGTCTAGAAGATAAAGTGGAACAAGTTCTTCATGAAAATTTTCTGAATCTCCTGAATGGAACCAGCATTCATGTAGTAGAGGCCTAACGGTTTCCTCCCAAGATTAGAGATTCTCGAAAGTCCTCGAGACACCTAATAGTAAGAATGAAGAATTATAATTGTAGGCATAACCTCTTGAGAAAGCAGCTGGGAAAAAGTATCCTCTTATGTACAGAGGAAAGCCGATTAGAATAATGTCAGACCTGTCCACAGAGACCTGGCAAGCCAGAAAGGGCTGGCAAGATATATTCAGTGCACTGAATGAGAAGAACATGGAGCCAAGAATCTTTATCCAGCAAGACTGACATTCAAAATGGATGGAGGGATAAAGAGTTTCCAAGACCGGCAAGGCTTAAAAGACTATGAAACCACCAAGCCGACACTGCAGGAAATATTAAGGGGAGTTGTATAAAAGAGGAAAAAGCCTAATATAAGAATTGAACAGAAATATAGAGACAGTCTACTGAAAGAAAAACTTCAAAGGTAACATGATGTCAATAAAAACGTATCTATGATTAATCACTATCAATGTGAATGGCATAAATGCACCCATAAAATGGCACAGGGTTGCATATTGGAAAAAATGACTGGACCCATCCATATGTTGTCTACAAGAGACCCATTTTGAACCTAAAGATACACCCAGACTGAAAGTGAAGGGATGGAGAAGCATCTTTCATGCTAATGGTCCTCACAAGTAGGACAGGGTAGCTATTCTCATATAAGACAAATTAGATTTTAAACTAATGACTGTAGTCAGAGATACAGAAGGACACTACATCATTCTTAAAGGGACTATCCACCAAGGTTATCTAACAATTGTAAATATCTATTCCCCCAACATGGGGGCAGCCAATTACATAAGAAAACTGTTAATCAAGATAAAGCATCATATTGATATGAATACATCAATAGTAGGAGATCTTAACATGCCTCTCTCAGAAGTAGACAGATCATCGAAGCAGAAAATCAATAAAGAAACAAGAGCATTGAATGACACATTGGACCAGATGGACCTCATAGATATATACAGAACATTCCGCCCTACAACAACAGAATACTCATTCTTCTCAAGTGCACATGGAAACTTCTCCAGAATAGACCACATACTGGGTCACAAATCAGGACTCAACCGATACCAAAAGACTGAGATTATTAGCTACACATTCTCAGATCACAATGCTTTGAAACTGGAGCTCAACCACAAGGAAAAGTTCAGAAGGAACGCCAACACCTGGAAGCTAAAGACCACCTTGCTTAAGAATGCTTGGATCAACCAGGAGATTAAAGAAGAACTGAAACAATGCATGAAAACCAATGAGAATGAAGACACTTCGATCCAAAACCTATGGGATACAGCAAAGGCGGTCCTAAGGGGGAAATACATAGCCATCCAAGCCTCCCTCAAAGAAATTGAAAAATCCAGAACACAGCAGCTGTCTCTACACCTTAAAGAACTGGAGAATCAACAACAAATCAAACCAACTCCACACATAAGAAGGGAAATCATCAAGATTAGAGCTGAGATCGATGAGGTAGAAACCAGAGATACAGTAGAGTGTATCAGTGAAACTAGAAGCTGGTTTTATGAAGGAATCAATAAGATCGATAAACCATTGGCCACACTAATCCGAAAGAAAAGAGAGAAAGCCCAAATTCATAAAATTATGGGTGAAAAGAGAGAGATCACAATGAACACCAAGGAAGTAGAAACAATCATCAGAAGTTATTATCAACATTTATATGCCAATTGGCTAAGCAACCTAGATGAAATGGATGCATTCCTGGAAAACTATAAACTCCCAACATTGAACCAGAAATTGACAACCTGAATAGACTGATATCTAATAACGAGATTGAAGCAGTGATCAAAAACCTCCCAAAAACAGGAGCCCAGGACCTGAAGGATTCCCTGGGGAATTCTACCAAACTTTCAAAGAAGAAATAACACCTATTCTCCTGAAGCTGTTTCAAAAAATTGAAGCACAAGCAGAACTTCCAGACTCTTTCTATGAAGCCAGCATTACCTTGATCCCCAAACCAAGCAAGGCCCTACCAAAAAGGAGAATTTCAGACCAATATCACTGAAAATATGGATGCCCTAAGATTCTCAACAATATCCTAGCAAACAGGATCCAACAGCACATTAAAAAGATTATACACCATGACCAGGTGGGATTCATCCCTGGGCTACAAGGATGGTTCAACATTCGCAAATCAATCAATGTGATACAACAAATTAATAAGAGAAGAGAGAAGAACCACATGATTCTCTCAATTGATGCAGAAAAAGCATTTGACAAAATCCAGCATCCGTTCCTGATTAAAACGCTTCAAAGTATATGGATTGAGAGAACATTCCTGAACTTCATCAAATCTATCTATGAAAGACCCACAGAAAATATCATCCTCAATGGGAAAAAGCTTGTAGCCTTCCTGTTGAGATCAGGAACACGACAAGGATGCCCACTCTCACCACTCTTTTTCAACATAGTATTAGAAGTCCTAGCAACAGCAATCAGACAACAAAGAGAAATAAAAGGTATCCAAATTGGCAATGAAGAAGTCAAACTCTCTCTCTTCACAGATGACATGATTCATTATATGGAAAACCCAAAAGAATCCACCCAAACTACTAGCACTCATACAGCAATTCAGCAATGTGGCTGGATACAAAGTCAATGTACAGAAATCAGTGGCTTTCTTATACACTAATAATGAAAATACAGAAAGGGAAATTTGAGAATCGATTCCATTTACTATAGCACCAAGATTGGTAAGTTACCGGGGAATAAACCTAACCAAAGAGGTAAAGTATCTGTACTCGAAGAACTACAGAACACTCATGAAAGAAATTGAAGAAGACACAGAAAGATGGAAGACCATTCCATGCTCTTGGATCGGAAGAATAAACATTGTTAACATGTCTATACTCCCTAGAGCAATCTCTACTTTTAATGCTATTCCGATCAAAATTCCACCGGTATTCTTCAAATAGCTGGAGCAAATAGGCCAAAACTTTGTATGGAATCAGAAGAGACCCCGAATCACTAAGGAAATGTGGAAAAACAAAATAAAACTGGGGCATCACGTTACTTGATTTCAAGCTTTATTACAAAGCTGTGATCACCAAGACAGCATGGTACTGGCATAAAAACAGACACAGAGACCAGTGGAACAGAGTAGAGAACCCAGATATGGACCCTCAACTGTATGGTCAAATAATCTTCGACAAAACAGGAAAAAATATACAGTGGAAAAAAGACAGTCTCTTCAATAAATGGTGCTAGGAAAACGGGGCAGCTATATGTAGAAGAATGAAATTCAACCATTGTCTTACACTGTACTCAACGATAAAGTCAAAATGGATAAAAGACTGGTCTATGTGTCCTGTTTTTAAAAAAAAAAATTAAAATTTATTTATTTTCAGCATAACAGTATCATTATTTTTTAACCACACCCAGTGCTCCATGCAATCTGTGCCCTCTATTATACCCACCACCAGGTACCCTGACCTCCCACCCCACCCCGCCACTTCAAACACCTCAGACTGTGTCTGTTTTTATGCCAGTACCATGCTGTCTTGCTGATCACAGCTTTGTAGTAAAGTTTGAAATCAGGTAACCTGATGCCCCCAGTTTTATTTTTGTTTTTGAACATTTCCTTAGCAATTCGGGGTCTCTTCTGATTCCATACAGATTTTAGGATTATTTGTTCCAGCTCTTTGAAGAATACTGGTGGAATTTTGATCAGAATAGCATTAAAAGTATAGATTGCTCTAGGCAGTATAGACATGTTAACAATGTTTATTCTTCCCATCCAAGAGCATGGAATGGTCTTCCATCTTTCTGTGTCTTCTTCAATTTCTTTCATGAGTGTTCTATCGTTCCTCGAGTACAGATCCTTTACCTCTTTGGTTAGGTTTATTCTCAGGTATCTTATGCTTCTTGGTGCTACACAAAAATAAACTCAAATCGGATAAAAGACTTCAATGTGAGACAGGAATCCATCAGAATCCTAGAGGAGAACATAGGCAGTAATCTCTTCGATATCAGCCACAGCAACTTCTTTCAAGTTATGTTTCCAAAGGCAAAGTAAACAAAAGTTAAAATGAACTTTTGGGACTTCATCAAAATCAAAAGCTTCTGCACAGCAAAGGAAACAGTCAAGAAAACAAAGTGGCAACCCACGGAATGGGAGAAGATATTTGCAAATGACAGTACAGACAAAAGGTTGATATCCAGGATCTATAAAGAGCTCCTCAAACTCAACACACACAAAACAGAGAATCCTATCAAAAAATGGGCAGAAGATATGAACAGACACTTCTCCAATGAAGACATACAAGTGGCTATCAGACACATGAAACAATGTTCATCATCACTAGCCATCAGGGAGATTCAAATTAAAACGACATTGAGATATCACCTTACACCAGTTAGAATGGCCAAAATTAGCAAGACAGGAAACAACATGTTTTGGAGAGAATGTGGAGAAAGGAGAACCTTCTTCCAGTGTTTGTGGGAATGCAAGTTGGTGCAGCCTCTTTGGAGAACAGCGTGGAGATTCCTCAAGAAATTAAAAATAGAAGTTCCCTATGACCCGGCAATTGCACTCCTGGGTATTTACCCCAAAGATACAGATGTCGTAAAAAGAAGGGCCATCTGTACCCCAATGTTTATAGCAGCAATGGCCACGGTCGCCCAACTGTGGAAAGAACCAAGATGCCCTTCAACAGACGAATGGATAAGGAAGATGTGGTCCATATACACTATGGAGTATTATGCCTCCATCAGAAAGGATGAATACCCAACTTTTGTAGCAACATGGACGGAACTGGAAGAGATTATGCTGAGTGAATTAAGTCAAGCGGAGAGAGTCAATTATCATATGATTTCACTTATTTGTGGAGCCTAACAAATAACATGGAGGACATGGAGAGATAGAGAGGAGTAGGGAGTTGGGGGAAATTGGAAGGGGAGGTGAACCATGAGAGACTATGGACTGTGAAAAACAATCTGTGGGTTTTGACGGGGTTGGGTGTGGGAGGTTGGGGTACCAGGTGGTGGGTATTATAGAGGGCACAGATTGCATGGAGCACTGGGTGTGGTGCAAAAATAGTGATTACTGTTATGCTGAAAATAAATAAAAAATTGTGGAGCATAACAAATATCATGGAGGACAAGGGGTGTTATAGAGGAGAAGGGAGTTGGGGTAAATTGGAAGGGGTGGTGAATCATGAGAGACTATGGACTGTGAAAAACAATCTGAGGGTTTTGAAGGGGTGGGGAATGGGAGGTCGGGGTACCAGGTGGTGGGTATTATAGAGGGCACAATTTGCATGGAGCACTGAGTGTGGTAAAAAAAATAATGAATACTGTTATGCTGAAAATAAATAAATTAATAAATAAAGGAAAAAAGAAAAAAAATAATGAATACTGTTATCCTGACAATAAATAAAAAACAAATTAAAAAAATAAGCAAGTGACTTCCTAAACCTACAAGCTATAAAACCTTAAAAATCTAAGGATTAGTTATGTTTTTTGAGATTGAGTCCCTTTATAGTAATAGGAGTTCAGTAATTGGGATCTTGGTTGTTTTTAACCATTCAGTTTCACAGAAGTGGTAATTAGTAAATACCTGAATAATATCCGCTTTGTTTAATGGAAATATCCTTCTGTGGTATGTTGTGAAGTTCAGGATAATGAACACAATCATTGTTTGCAGTTATTTTTTAAGTTTTTATTTCAATTACTGTTATTTAACATAGGGCATATTTAACAAGACCCAAGCCTACATAACCCATCTGCCACCCCTCTGTTAACCATCAGTCTGTTATCTGTAGTTAAGAGTATATTTCTTGTTTTCTCTCTTTTCCCCCCCTTTTCTCCTTTATTTTGTTTCTAAAATTCAACATATGAGTGAAATTATATGGTATTTGTCTTTCAGTCACTAATACACTTAGCATAAAACTCTCCAGCTCCATCCAAGTCATTGGAAATGTCAGGATTTCATTCTTTTGTATGAGTGAGTAACGTTCCACTCTCTGTACCTATACCACATCTTCCTTATAATTCATCAATGAGTGGACACGTGGGCTGTTTGTATAGTTTGGCTATTGTAAATAATGCTGCTGTTAATATACGGGTGTGAGGTTCTCTGTGAGCTAGTCTTTTTGTGCTCTTTGGGTAAATATCCAGTCATGTGTTTGCTGATCAAGGTGTAGTTCTACTTTTAAGTATTTGGGGAATCTACACCCTGTTTTCCAGAGTGGCTGCACCCTGCACACTCCACATCCAACCAGGGAATTCTGCAGGGCCTCAGTTCTAAGGAGGTGGTATCAGTTCTCATTTAACAAGCCCAGCAGAGCACACCTACTTAAGAGTCCCCAGTTTCTGGCCAGGGACTGAACACAGACCACTTCAGGCTAGGATGGGCTCTGGAGACAAATGGCCTGAAGGTAATTCCTGCTAAAACAGAATAGCAGAGAACAAACAGTACACAGTACACTCCGGTACACACCAGAGATCTCTCTGAATCACCAAGCCCTCAACAAAACTGGCTTTTGTAATATACATAAGAAGGTAGAATCTTAGGGAAAATGACAAGATGGAGGAATTCAGTTTCAGGTGCAATTCTGATCAACCTCAGCTTAGGTTTTCTTAGATCAGTCCCTTTGACCCCACAGGGTGAGCAGAAGACTTGTATTCTGTCTCCAGATCCAGTAGTTTCCATTCCTGAAAGGATCCTGTGCATCAAGAACACTGCCATCCAGCCAAACCATTCACAATGCCGAAATATCCACTGCACTGGGATACTGAATGCTGTGGACAAAATACCTGCTATTCTCATCCTTTTGGAGCACCCTTGACTGCTTGAAATGCCTGTCTCATTGTCGACAAATGCTTATTTCTCTGTGTGACTTGTTGGGTGAGAGTATGTGCCTGGACCCCAGGTGGCAACAGTCACTTACTGCAAAATGATATATTAATTGAACAATATTCAATGGGCTTCCCACATTAAAACAGCAGTTGGGTTCATAGAGCCACTGGATCAGAGGAGGAAGGGAAATAAGGTTAAGATATTCTGAAATAAAACAGCAGAGTGCCATTTTAAACCTCAATATATAAAGCACTGGGTACTTAGCACACCATATTTGAAGCAAAAAAATGTCAAAGATATTAAAAAATGCAGATACATTTCTTGGTCCCCTTAGAAAGTTGAGGTCACAGAGTAGTCCATCCCCTGCACTACAAAGAGGCACAGACCTGGCTGAGTCTATAAGTCTTGCACAGAAACCTTTCATTTCTATAGGAATCGGTGTGCTTCTAGGTGATATTAGCATTGGATTCCTGTTGTGTAACAGGTTTCCTTTCCCAGTGCAGGTGAGTATCCTCCAACCCATTGAGAACCTGAAGAGAACAAAGGCGTAAGAAGGGGGAGGTCACCCTTTTTATTTCAATCTCATTGCCTGAGCTGCTCATCTCCTCTTTTCCTTCCCTACTCTTGGACTGAGCAATACATCAAGGGATCCCCTGGTTCTCCATCCAACAGCCTGAGAATGGTTTACTCCACCATCCCCACCAGCTTGTAGAGGACGGAGCCTGGGACTTCTCAGGCTCTCTTACCATGGGATCTAATTACGTATGTTCTTTCTGCAGGTGAAATTTCAGCTGGAAATGAATAATAGTTCTTCATTATGTACATGCTTCTTGGCATATGGTATTGTCAGCCTTTTTGTATTTTAGCCATTCCTAGTGGAGGTGTAGTGGTATCTTGTGAGGATGAACATACTGATGTATATAATTACCTCTTTCTAGAATAGGACATTTTGCTGATACATGTTCCTTGAAGAAATGCTAAGAATAGTGGTACCGTCATGGATATAGAGGATGTAGGGATGGTGAAGTGCACCCCCTGCCCATTCCCATGTCCAGTTTGTGCCACACAAGTTGTTAAGAGCTGTGGCAGATGCTTATTGGTAAGTCACAGTCTTGGACTTTAAAATTTTGGAGGAAAGCCATGCCATTATTTGCAGATCATGATTCTTCTTTTGAGAAATAGCTAGAAGCCTGTTCCTGGATCTTAGGAACTATACGTCCATGCCCGAGTCACCAGGCTGCCATGGAAATTGAGCTGTCCATCTTGAAGTGGGTGTTATTTGAATGTCCAAGCCATAAAGTGGATCATGTACAGTGATACTCCATCAGCTGATGGAAGAAATGATGGTGTCTGAAGAGATCCTGAAGACACAAGTAAGTCACATGAAGAATTTTCCACATGCCCATGATTCCCCCATCCTCCTATACTGCTTTCTCTCTCCTAACCTACATATATGGCCTCATGGGGAGAGTCCTACAATTACTTTGGAGGGGAAGAAAAAGTTGAATCTGGTTCACATTTGTTTCTGCATGATATTCAGACACCAGTTAAAGGCAGAACTCACTAGTCTTTTTTGAAAAATTTTATTTCTCTTAAATTTCTTTTTTTTTTGAATTATTTATTTTTAAAATTTCTTTTCAGTGTTACAGAATTCATTGTTTATATACCCCACCCAGTGCTCCATGCAATACGTTCCCTCCACAATATCCACCACCAGGCTCAGCCAACCTCCTACCCCAGTCGCCTCCAAAACCTTCAGTTAGTTCCTCAGAGGGGACTGACTTGTCTTATCATGTTCTCCACGTCCCCAGAGCACTTGTTTTATACGACAGAAATTGCTTAATGAATAGAGGATTACAGCATTAATTCAGTGGCAACGTCTTGAAAATTTGAGGCAGAGTTGAGATCCTTCTGGAAAGAAGATGTTGGTTATCCTGTCAGGTAATGGCCTGGCATGGCTTGAAGATTTGGCTGACAACAGGGAGAATACATCATTGGTAGAGTATGAAAGCAGCTCTATATCCCAGTTTTCAATCTTTTCCAGTTACAGAAATGAGGACCTTAGCTATCATGCTTACGTCCTCCTTTTTTTAAAAAAAGATGTGTATGTTTTTGTTTTGTTTCTGTCTTTTTCTTTGCCATGTACATAAGATGTATTGACTTTATATTATTGCATTTAATAGTTCTTAATTATGCATCATAGTATTTCAGTTGAATGATATCAGTGAGAAGAGAAAACACCACTGAAGAGCTTCACCTCCTCTTCTGGGAAAGGTTTCAGATGGTTTTGGTTGTATGCAGGATACTTGTATCATATATGGTGAAATTGTGACTGTGTTATTTTCTTTGTTTGCAGAATGAGTGTGATTAAGGCAATGAGTATGGAGGCCCAGTTTATGGGACGTTGATGGTTGATGGTTAGCTCAATGTGTCAGTGTGACAGGGGCATGGTTGAGCGGATTGAACATTGTTTCTCTGGGTGTCTGTGATGCTGTTTCTGGAATGGATTGGCATTTGCATCCATGGTCTCTCTGTACATGGGCATCATCCAATCCATGAAGGTTCTGAGTAGAATAAAAGGTTGAGGGAGGAGGAATTCCCTCATGTTTACTTCCTGTGTGCATGCTTGAGCAGGGACACTGGTCACCTCCTGCCCTTGGATGCAGTTACACCTTCAGGTCTCCAGGATCTCTGACTAGACCACACTGAGAATCTGATGGGAATTACATCCCTGGCTGTCCTGGGTCTCCACCTTGTGACAGCAGATCATGGGACTTCTCAGACTCTTCAGTGATATATGCAGTGGGCTACGTGTTCCTTTCCTCAGGAGAACTATGACTGATACATGGAGCTTCTGGTATGTTCTTGTGGCTTGTAAGTGCTAAAATATGTCAGACATGTGAAGGGCTAACAATCACAATTCTATGAATGAAGTGCCATGTGTGTTTGGGTCAAGAGCTGGGTGAGGATAATGAGGAGTAAAGAGATGATAAAAATATCATGAGATCTAAGAAGGGAGAGACCCCTGGTCCTTGGACACCGATGGGGGAAGATAGATTCTGCTCAACCTGGGGGCGATTCTTAAAGCCTTGCAGAAACAAGAGTGCAGATTAGAGTCTCAAGACGACGTCATCTTTCCAAAACACAGAGCAGATTTCGCAGGTCCTGATTTTTTTGCTCTGATGTGACTATCACTTCCCGGTGGCTGGCTTATGGAGACTCCCTGCAATCTCCCTTTATCTTCCAATATTTCCCCCAAAGATTTACGTTTCTCCACTTCCTACCTCACAAAAACCAGCCAGTCATTTTGCTGCTTGTAAAAATCCAGAAAATTGTTCTTACATCTGAGGTTGAATTCGTGTGTGTTCAGAATGGTTTGATGCACATCCGGCTAAATTCAAGGGACCAGCAGAAAGGAGGGCCCTTCTCTGCCGCCATCTTGCTCCTCATCTCCTGAAGCACAGACTCTGAATGACAGACTAGATCAGATTGATTTCTTTCCTTTGATTTTGTTTTAAATTTTTATTTTATTTTTTAAATTTTTATGTATTCTTAAGTTAACTTATTTTAAATGATTGTATTTATTTAATAGAAAACGCAAGTAAAGGGAGCAGGAATTCAATTTAGTTAACAGATAGTGCATTCCTAGTTTCAGAGGTAGAATTCAGTGATTCATCAGGTGCATATAACACCGAGTGCTCATTCCATCACGTGCCCTCCTGAATGCCCATGAGGCAGTTATCCCATCCCCCACCCCAGCCACCTCTAGTTTGAACACAAAATTTTGAGTATTATTTCAGGATTTAGATTGGGAAATGTTCCTCCTAGAATTCTAGTATTAAGTATTTATTTTCTCACATTATCTCATTAAATTTCATTTTAAAATTATGTTCATTTAGCCACCATATAGTACATCATTAGTTTTTGATGTCGTTCAACAACTCATTATTTGCATGAAGCACGCAGTGCTCACTCATCATGTGTCCTCATTGTCCATCACCGAGTTTCCCCATCTGGCCCGTCCTACTGCTCCAAAACCCTATTTGTTCCACAGAAAATCGTATTGATTTCTGATATCATTTATTTTGGGTTTCTTCTTTTCCTTTTGATAAATCTAGGCAGAGGTTTCTCAATTTTATTGTTTTTGTTTTCCAAAAAACTATACCTTGCTTTTTTGTTCTGTTCTGTGTTTGTTTTTTCTTTTGTTTTTATATTACTTATTACTGCCCTAATCTTTACTATTTCCTTCCTTCTCCTGTATTTAGGCTTTAGTCATCAACCTTCTCTAGCTCCTTCAGGTGTAATGTTAGAGTGTTTCTTTCAGATTTTTCTTGCTTCTTGAGGTCTTCTTGTATGCTGTTTATTTTTGTCTTAGGACCATCATTGCTGCAGAAAAATTAGGGCAAAGTGAAAAAGGTTTCATGCTTGTATGTGTGTGTGTGTGTGTGTGTGTTTATGCCTGTGTGTGTGTCATGTCCAGACTACATATCACACCTGGTGGGGGCTTCACTGTTTTCCCATGTAGTCTCTAACATTGATGCTCTGAGAATTGTTTCAGACAGTGACTCCCCAACCAAGACCCTTTCTTCTTTTTCTTTTAATTGTTGATGCCTCTGGTGGCCTCATGTCCAGCATGCACTTTATGCTACTTCTAGGGAGTTTGCACTTTGAAGAGGGTGGACCTGTGCTACACAGTGAGAGCAGATGGGAGTCCTGTGAAGGCTCACTTGAAGAGCATTAGGATATTTGTGTTTCATTGATATTTATGGACAAGAATAAACAACGTGAGTGATTCAGTTTTTTGTGCATTTTGGTATAATTGTTTTCCCATTAGAATACATTTTCAAAGCCAGAGAGTGAAGAGGTAAGCACAGAATTATATGTGCAGAGAAGGTCCCTGAGGGAAAGTGTTCTCTGGAGAGGAATTGCTAGATCCTGACAGGAAACATGCCCATAACCTTTATCTGCATCTGCTCCTGGTGCTTAAAGACAGACTTTGTGAGTAGTGTGCACCCCCTGGTGATCCAGATCCCATCCTACAATGAGGTTTGTGTCTGGGCTCACATTGAGGGCCCCTCACTGTGTCTGTTGCACAGTAATACACGGCCGTGTCCTCGGTTCTCAGGCTGTTCATCTGCAGATACAGCGTGTTCTTGCCATTGTCTCTGGAGATGGTGAATCGGCCCTTCACAGAGTCTGTGTAGTATGTGTAACTACCACCCTTGCTAATATCTGCAACCCACTGCAGCCCCTTCCCTGGGGCCTGGTGGACCCAGCTCATGCCATAGCTACTGAAGGTGAATCCAGAGGCTGCACAGGAGAGTCTCAGGGAACCCCCAGGCTTCACCAGGTCTCCCCCAGACTCCACCAGCTGCACCTCACACAGGACACCTGCAGACACAAGATATCATGATTAGGAATCTGTCACACACCCATGGTTTCCTTCACTCATATCCACTCACATCCTCAATGTCTGTTGTTCACCATGAATTACCTTTTAAAAGAGCAACAAGGAAAACCCAGCCAAGTACAAATTCCATGGTGAGTTCTCTGTGTTCTGTCCTGAGCACTGACTGGAACACCTGGAAATCTTGGTGCTGGGGCTCCTCTCCCAGCTGCAGAGTCAGGTTTGGGCTGTTTTAATCAGCAGATGGTGGACCCTATTTGCATGTCCTCTGGCTATATATTCAGCTTGGGATCTAGTCTGACAGAGAGGCAGTGACCCAAGCAGTTGTGAATACCTTTTAGTGCTAATATAAATGTTGAAGAAAATGCTTTTTATCATATAACTTTCCAGGGTGTATACTTGTGTTCATAAGGTGTTCATGAACATATGTGGGGTGAGACTGACCCCAGGATGTAGGTCAGTGCTCCCCAGACAGGAATTGTTGCCCTTCACCCCGAATCATCTGCAGGACAGAGTGTCAGGCTATGAGGAATGTAGAACCCCTCCTCTAATGGAGATGGATTGATTTTACTTATTTTATACTTTACCATAAATACAGAGAAAATCAGCATCGTGTGGGTGTACTTTCATGTCTGTAACATTCACTCTCTCTACGTCCCTTTAAAATCAACTTTGTTATTACCTATAATAAATTCAATGTGTATATGCGACACAAGATGAACGGCCCATATACGGAGTGTGTGATATATAAACACAAGTGTCACAATCAACATTATGGACAGTGAGTGCCTCAATTCTCCCTAAAATGTCCAGATTTCCCCCTGGAATTCCTCCTTACCTTTCCCTTGTTCACCCTGTCCCCACATAACTCTTGTTCTTCCTCATGTAACTTTATACTGGCTTTAATTCTGTAGGATTCATAAATGGCGTATTGTACTCTATGTACTTTCTCTGTAGGGCTTACTTTCCCCAGAATTAATCATTGTGGGTACAGTCGTGTTGCTGTTTGGATCAGGAATCACTGGTTTTAATGACTGACAGCTCTGAAGGCAGCAGTTGGAAGCACCAGCTGGAGGAAGATCTGAAAGAGCAGACAGAAGCCACTTGCTTCAGTCTCATCCACACACCCTCTTGACCCAGGAGTTCTTTGTCCCAAAAAAGAGAAGAACTGCCTTGTTGTTCAGGAACTGATTCTGCTGGCTGTGGAGAAGACAACTGAAGACAGGAAGAGTTGGACCAGAGAAGGTTGAGTTAGAAGCTCAGAAAGACCTGTCCATGGAAGACGTGAGGCACCATGAGGAAGCACAGCATTGGGGAGCTGTCCTGCTGCAGAAGAAACCTGTGCAGGAACAAATCCGACACTCAGGCACCAGCCTGTGGATGTCATGTCAAGTGGCCAGCCTCTGACTATGCGCATAACTCCCACATTCTCCACTCAGTTCCACTGCTAACCTCAGCTGTGAGCTGCAGGCACCACCTGGGAACAGCAGCTGCTCTTTGCCTCAAAACAGGAGACTTCTTTCCTTGTCACTAGTGCACAGAGAGGACCCATTTCTGCCTCTACACCTGCCCATACTCCCACAGAGTGTGGACAGAGTGGACATGTGTGGAATCTCCTTTTGTTGAGAATAGTTTCCCTGCATTACTGAGGCTCATTAGGAGGCTCAGCACATGTGGGTCTCGTACTGTCCCAAGAACTTACTTACATTGAGCCATTGTGGACCTTGACTGTGGGTATTAATTGTGACTAGAATGTAGTCTCTGTCAAAACAGTGCAAATGTATTGCTACTCTGCCACCCTCCTGGTTTTCTATTTTAACTGGAAAATAAGAACCATTATGCTTTCCTGAAAACATGGTCTCTGTTTGAGACTGTCCTTTTCTTTGTATAAAGTGTATTTAGAACAAAGCAGTGGAACTCTAATGGGAATGCATCCAGAACTGCACAACCAGGAAGAAGACTGTGTTACCCCACATGGAGCCTCCCGGCAGCCATATCATGCTTTGGGACAGAACTGGTGAGAAGCCATATTGTTCCTTGTAGGTGCTGACAATAACAGGGAACACCGTGCTCTACAGACATGCATCAGTCCTCCCATTAACTGGAGTGGAAGCCAGATATTTGATTCCCTTCTCTGATTTTGTCTCCTAATGTTTTCAACTCTGTTAAGCCCCTTTATTGGTCACCTTCTTAGGGGGAAATTAGTAGTTTGAGAAGAGGAGTGTCCATGAGCATTGGAAAGCACAGGTTCTGTCCTTAGAGGAATGTGTGCCATAAGGGTTTCCTGTCCTTCCCCGTTTTGTTAACTTCCTCCCAGGATCCACTCAGGAAGGCAACCATGTGTGCTGGGCTTCACACAGTCTCTGCCTTCTTCCCTCATTGTGCTTTTTCTCATCTGCTAGACATCGTCCTGAGACATAGTTCAGCTCAGCTAAAAACTTCCTCATAAGTCCTTCCCTGACCATGTGGCCTCCTCAGGTAAGATGATCACTTACTTCTTCGTGGCTCCCAATGTTCTCCGTGTGCATCTCCCTCAGAACACGTATACCACCATGGTACTTGTTCACAAGCAGGTAGAAGCAGAGATGCCTACAATTTTCTTAGTCCTCGAAAACAAAAGGTATCTTCATCACCTCTGCATTGTGGTGGTGCAGAATTCATTCAGCGCATGTTGAATAGTGGTTTTCCTGCAGACTGGCCATTGCTTATGGACTCTACTCTTTACATGTACCTGTGCTTGTGTGGGGGGACAGAACAGCATCCATATTCTGTCCAGGCAAGTTCTAGGCACCATGTAATGTAGTCAACCTATCAGACATTCTTTCCACTAGTTCATGCAGTGAACGTTATGAAGAGGCCATTGTAATCTCAGTGATGATGACCAAAAAAAAAAAAAAAAAAAAAAAAAAAAAAAAATTTTAAAACCCCAGGGATGATAAAAAAAAAAAAAAAAAAAAAAAAAAAAAAGACATGATTTCCAGACCCCGACCATTCTGAGGACCCACAAATGAATACAAAATGCAGATCCTTTATTCTTTAACCAGAAGTCTAGTGTACAGTTCTATAACTGTTTGTGTAGTTCATTAACTAATATTTATTTGGTTCTAACTGCACAAACTGTAGCCCTCCCTGGTCTCTGTGAATACAGCAATGAGCAGAAATAGAAGAACTTGCCTTTGTGGGGCTTACCTTTGAGGAGAGAAGACAAACCACAAACCAGCAACAACCCTCTCTTTCTCCACATGGTAAAGGATTCTCTGACTGACTCTGGTGTGGGGAATAGTTAGGAGTGAGACAGGGATGTGGGAGATTGGTATCTGCAAGGTGAGGAGATTCTTTCTGGTGTCCAAGTGAAAACTGATAGGAGCTCTGTCCAGGGTGGCAGCAGTGAAGGGGTGAAAAATGGTTGGATTCCGAGTGTGTCCTGAACTTGTCACCAGCAAGACTTGCTGACTAATTGGCCATGAGTGAGAGAAAGAGACAGTTAAGGGGAGCACCCAGCTATCAGCCCCAGAGTTTGAGGTCTCCATCCTTCATCCTGTGAGAAGGGCAGTTACACCTCAGTCCTCATATCTCTTGTGCACTCCTGGAGGGTTTGTTCACTGTGTCTGATTATCTCTGGCTTTTCTGTTTCTCCTTTTGTCCATGTTATAGTCCTTTCTGTCTGTCTATCCTCTCTAGCATTCTCGTCCCCACCCTGCACCTTGTATTAACAGTTCTCTGATGCGTCACTATCATTCATGTATTTCCATCTGGCTTAATTTTTGCAACATAATTTGCCCACTTTTTATTTTGCTTCATTCAGGTAGGAGAATAAATGCAGCCCTTATGTTGAGGTTTCTGGAAATAGTGTCCTTGAGAAGTACAGATGGGAAGGATACTTCTACCCCATTTTATCCATTCCAAACTACCCCCTCCAGACACAGCCATGATGAAATGGTCATGTGAGACAGTGCAGAGGGTTTACAATACTTCAGTGCAAATAGCTTAGAATTGAGACATGGGTATCCACTGCCTCCTGCTTCCCAGAGACCCTCTGCTTCTTAGTGACCATCTATGTCTCCTCATCATGGTCTGCCTAGAATTGGGTTCTCTCTCTCAGGACCATGTTGATTGCCTTCATTTATGGTGCAACCTCCCCTTTGTTCTGAAGCTCAAAATCTGCACTTTTATCTACCAGAGAATGTCAGAGTCTTCTTCTTTTAGGCCATATTCTAGAGGGAGCTTGTCCTGGCACACTCAGAGGTATTCTGAAAATTTCCTGAACAATGAGCACATTCTCTGATAGAAATTTATTGACTTTTCCTAAGAAATACATCTGTTACTCTAGCTTATCCATTTTGCAAAGCTCCTGTCTCATGCACATATATAGATTGTCAGAATTCCCATAATTTCTGGGAAGGACCCTCTGTTGTTGCAAACTTGACTGCTGATTTGTTCTATCCAGAGGTTCTCCATACTGTGTCCCTGCAAACTGCTGTTTTGCTAGATAAACAGGTCTCCACTGGAGCTGCTCCAGTGTTTAATGGAGATGAGACCTGAACACCTCATTGGAATAAAAGATAAGGTGTGACTGATTAACGTCAGACAGGAAAAGTACTGTGGGAGTGTAGAGATTCCTATTGGAGGTGAGATTTCAGTTCTTAAAGATGTTTCTTTCTTTTTAAAGTAAAGACTACCAAGATACAATGTGTCTGAAACAATTAATATAATATAAACCTTAAAAAAGAATCACTGATTTTAATGATTAGCACCTGTCCAAAGAATGGACATAGCAGGATATTATTTTTTTAAAAAGTTTGGGGGTCGAATTGTTTCCAGTGTCTGATATTACAATAAATTTGCTTCTCTCCCTAGATATGTAGCTGAGGAGCTCAGAAAATGTATTATTTATATGCTTTCCACAACAACCATGAACCTGAAGAAGATGCAGAGGAATAATTTTGCATCATATGCAAGTTTCTCTACTCTGTTCAGTTTCTTCTTTACATAGGTGTTTTTGAAAGCTCATTGTCAATCATGGAAATATAGATAAAACATAACTAAAATTAGGAAGTACTGTGAAGATGCTAAAAGGACATGTGTAATATGTTTATGTCATAAGTTTAAGGCATTTTTGGAAAAGCTTGATGCCCATAACTATACTCTAATAGAAACCCATGAGTATCATCTATCATGGAGTAGAAACCCAGAGTATCATTTGTAACAATGGATTAAAGAATCAGCATATAATTCAAATCCCTGTCCATTGGGGCAATTGGTGAGTCTAATTTTATGTGGCAATGGTATCAGTCTGTGGACACAATCTTATGTCTGATGTGGGATCTGTGTCTCTGTGGCAATGAGAGATTCTGGTCAGGGAGACAGGAAAAGGTCTGTTGGGACATACCTTCTTCTCCCACAGTTACTTTCAAAAGAATCTCTCCCTTCTCCCAGTCCCTTTGGTTCTGCCTGTCACCTTTGGGAATGTTGCCACTATGTCCACCCATAATGGGGGTTACCTGGCATCTGGAAATGCAGTAAAATTGATTTTACATCAAGGTACTGGAGGAAGTTTGGCTTTCACTTCCCACAGATCTTCTGCAGTCTCTCACCTCTTTGGTGTCACCAGATGATATCAAAGCCTTTAGTTAAATGTTCTGTTGTAGCATGCTGCAAGATAGAGACAAATTAGTTACAACTTTGATTCAGTACTTGGAAGGAAACTCAGAAAGAAAGTCAGAGTATTTCCTTCCTATGTGTCATCATCAGCAACAAAGTCCTGGGGAACCTGGGAGGTGGGACATTGCAAGAAACCACTCTTCAGGGGCCCAAGGAGCACAGGTAGATGGCCTTAATCCCATGTCCACCCTCCTTGGCATGTGCATATGTTTTTTTTTTTTTTTGAAAATGACATTTTTTTGTTTTTCATTGTTATATATTCTTTTTTTATTAAATTGATTTATTTATTTTCAGAAAAACAGTATTCATTATTTTTTCACCACAACAGTGCTCCATGCAATCAGCACCCTCTATAATATCCACCACCTGGTACCCTGACCTCCCACCCCCCTGCCACTTCAAAACCATCAGATTGTTTTTCAGAGTCCATAGTCTCTCGTGATTCACCTCCCCTTCCAATTTCCCCCAACTCCCTTCTCCTCTCTAACACCCTTGTCCTCCATGCTATTTGTTATGCTCCACAAATAAGTGAAATCATATGATACTTGACTCTCTCTGCTTGACTTATTTCACTCAGCATAATCTCTTCCAGTCCCATCCGTGTTGCTACAAAAGTTGGGTATTCATTCTTTCTGATGGAGGCATAATACTCCATAGTGTATATGGACCACATCTTCCTTATCCAATCGTCCATTGAAGGGCATCTTGGTTCTTTCCATAGTTTGGCGACCGTGGCCATTGCTGCTATAAACATTGAGGTACAGATGGCCCTTCTTTTTACAACATCTGTATCTTTGGGGAAAATACCCAGGAGTGCAATGCAGTGTCATAGGGAAGCTCTATTTTTAATTTCTTGAGGAATCTCCACACTGTTCTCCAAAGAGGCTGCACCAACTTGCATTTCTGCCAACAGTGGAACAGGGTTCCCCTTTCTCCACATCCTCTCCAACACATGTTGTATCCTGTCTTGCTAATTTTGGCCATTCTAACTGGTGTAAGGTGATATCTTAATGTGGTTTTAATTTGAATCTCCCTGAGGGCTAGTGATGATGAACATTTTTTCATGTGTCTGATAGCCATTTGTATGTCTTGATGGGAGAAGTGTTTGTTCATATCTTCTGCCCATTTTTTGATATGTTTGCCTGTTTCGTGTGTGTTTAGTTTGAGGAATTCGTTAAAGATCCTGGATATCAACCTTTTGTCTGTACTGTCATTTGCAAATATCTTCTCCCATTCTGCGGGTTGCCTCTTTGTTTTTTTGACTGTTCCCTTTGGTGTGCAGAAGCTTCTGATTTTGATAAAGTACCAAAAGTTTATTTTCGCTTTAGTTTCCTTTGCTTTGGAGACATATCTTGAAAGAAGTTGCTGTGGCTGATATTGAAGAGATTACTGCCTATGTTCTCCTCTAGGATTCTGATGGATTCCTGTCTCACATGGAGGTCTTTTATCCATTTTGAGTTTATCTTTGTGGACGGTGTAAGAGAATGGTCGAGTTTCATTCTTCTAGTTATAGCTGTCCAGTTTTGCCAGCACCATTTATTGAAGAGACTGTCTTTTTTCCACTGTATATTTTTTCCTGTTTTGTCGAAGATTAATTGACCATAGAGTTGAGGGTCCATATTTGGGCTCTCTACTCTGTTCTACTGGTCTATGTATCTGTTTTTATATCAGTAACATGCTCTCTTGGTGATCACAGCTTTGTAATCAAGCTTGAAATCAGGTAACGCGATGCCCCCCGTTTTATTTTTGTTTTTCAACATTTCCTTAACAATTTGGGGTCTCTTATGATTCCATACAAATTTTTGGATTATTTGCTCCAGCTCTTTGAAGAATACCGGTGACATTTTGATCGGAATGGCATTAAAAGTATAGATTGCTCTAGGCAGTATAGACATTTTAACAATGTTTATTCTTCTGATCCACGAGCATGGAATGGTCTTCCATCTTTTTGTGTCTTCTTCAATTTCTTTCATGAGTGTTTTTAGTTCTTCAAGTACAGATCCTTTACCTCTTTGGTTAGGTTTATTCCCAGGTATCTTATGGTTCTTGGTGCTATAATAAATGGAATCAATTCTCTAATTTTCCTTTCTGTATTTTCATTGTTAGTGCATAAGAAAGCCACTGATTTCTGCACATTGACTTTGTATCCTGCCACGTTGCTGAATTGCTGTATGAGTTCTAGTAGTTTGGGGGTGGATTCTTTTGGGTTTTCCATATAAAGGATCATGTCATCTGTGAAGAATGAGTTGACTTCTTCATTGCAAATTGTATCTTGATATCTTTGTTAAAGGACTAAACTTTCCTAAGATAAGGGGGATTTTAAATTAGTTTACCGAGGCAGGAGTCAAGATGGTGGAGAAGTAGCAGGCTGAGACTACATCAGCTAGCAGGAGATCAGCTAGATAACTTATCTAAAGATTGCAAACACCTGCAAATCCATCGGCAGATCGAAGAAAAGAAGAACAGCAATTCTGGAAACAGAAAAACAACCACTTTCTGAAAGGTAGGACCAGCAGAGAAGTGAATCCAAAGCGACAGGACGATAGACCCTGGGGGGCGGGGCTGGCTCCCGGCAAGCGGCAGAGCAATGGAGCGCAAAATCAGAACTTTTAAAAGTCTATTCTGCTGAGGGACATCAGTACAGAGGCTAAACCTGGGCGAAGTCCACCCGGGGTCCGCGTGGCCTCAGGTCCCGCAGGGTCACAGAAGAATTGGGCTTTCTGAGTGTTGCAGAGCTTGCAGGTATTGGAACCGGAAAACTGGATACAGAGACAGAGCCGACAGTTAGATCGCAGCTTGGGGTTACCTTGAACCGGTCGCAGGCTCAGTGAGCTCGGTGCGGGGCCAGATGTCAGGCAGACGGGAGTAACTGGGCGCTGTTCTCTGAGGGTGCACTGAGTAGTGGGGCCCCGGGCCCTCGGCACCTCTGGGCCAGAGACCAGAAGGCCGCCATTTGTATTCCTGTCCTCTGGAACTTTACAGAAAGCGGAAAGCGCTCAGGGAACAAAAGCTCCTGAAAGCAAACTCGAGCGGATTACTCAGCCCGGCCCCTGGTAAGGGAGGTGCAATTCAGCCTGGGGAAAGACAGTTGAGAATCAGTACACCAGGCCCCTCCCCCAGAAGATCAACAAGAAATGCAGGCAAGACCAAGTTCACCTACCGAGGAGTGCGGTTTCAATACCAAGGAGAGCAGCAGAATTCCAGAGGAGGAGAAAGCAAAGCATGGAACTCATGACTTTCTCCCTGTGATTTTTTTAGTCTTGCAGTTAATTTAATTTTTTTCTTTTTCATTTTTTTTCTCTTCTTCTGCTAAACTTCTTATTTAACTTTTACCCTTTTCTTTTCTAAAGTTTTTTAACTAGTTTATCTAATATATATATTTTTCTTTTTTATATTTTTCTTTATTCATTTTCTTTTTTTAAAAATTATTTTCTTGTATATTTTTCTTTCTTTTTGAACCTCTTTTTTTCCCTTTTCTGCCCCCTCACGATTTGGGATCTCTTCTGATTTGGTTAAAGCATATTTTCCTGGGGTTGTTGCCACACTTTTGGTATTTTACTTGCTCCTTCATATACTCTTACCTGGAAAAAATGACAAGGCAGAAAAATTCACCACCAAAAAAAAAAAAAAAACAAAAAAAACAAAAAAAAACAAGAGGCAGTACCGAAGGCTAGGAACCTAATCAATACAGACATTGGTAATATGTCAGATCTAGAGCTCAGAATGACAATTCTCAAGTTTCTAGCCAGGCTCGAAAAAGGTATGGAAGATATTAGAGAAACCTTCTCAGGAGATATAAAAGCCCTTTCTGGAGAAATAAAAGAACTAAAATCTAACCAAGTTGAAATAAAAAATGCTATTAATGAGGTGCAATAAAAAATGGAGGCTCTCACTGCTAGGATAAATGAGGCAGAAGAAAGAATCAGTGATATAGAAGACCAAATGACAGAGAATAAAGAAGCTGAGCAAAGGAGGGACAAACACTACTGGACCACAAGGGGAGAATTTGAGAGATAAGTGACACCATAAGACAAAACAACATTAGAATAATTGGGATTCCATAAGAAGAAGAAAGAGAGAGGGGAGCAGAAGGTATACTGGAGAGAATTATTGGGGAGAATTTTCCCAATATGGCAAAGGGAACGAGCATCAAAATTCAGGAGGTTCAGAGAATGCCCCTCAAAATAAATAAGAATAGGCCCACACCCCATCACCTAATAGTAAAATTTACAAGTCTCAGTGACAAAGAGAAAATCCTGAAAGCAGCCCGGGAAAAGAAGTCTGTAACATACAATGGTAAAAATATTAGATTGGCAGCTGACTTATCCGCAGAGACCTGGCAGGCCAGAAAGAGCTGGCATGATATTTTCAGAGCACTAAACGAGAAAACATGCAGCCAAGAATACTATATCCAGCTAGGCTATCATTGAAAATAGAAGGAGAGATTAAAAGCTTCCAGGACAAACAACAACTGAAAGAATTTGCAAATACCAAACCAGCTCTACAGGAAATATTGAAAGGGGTCCTCTAAGCAAAGAGAGAGCCTACAAGTGGTAGATCAGAAAGGAACAGAGACCATATACAGTAACAGCCACCTTACAGGCAATACAATGGCACTAAATTCATATCTCTCAATAGTTACCCTGAATGTGAATGGGCTAAATGTCCCTGTCAAAAGACACAGGCTATCAGAATGGATAAAAAAACAAAACCCATCTATATGTTGCCTCCAAGAAACTCATTTTAAGCCCGAAGACACCTCCAGATTTAAAGTGAGGGGGTGGAAAAGAATTTACCATGCTAATGGACATCAGAAGAAAGCAGGAGTGTCAATCCTTATAACAGATCAATTAGATTTTAAGCCAAAGACTATAATAAGAGATGAGGAAGGACACTATATCATACTCAAAGGGTCTGTCCAACAAGAAGATTTAACAATTTTAAATATCTATGCCCCCACTGTGGGAGCAGCCAACTATATAAACCAATTAATAACAAAATCAAAGAAACACATCAACAATAATACAATATAGTAGGGGACTTTAACACTCCCCTCACTGAAATGGACAGGTCATCCAAGCAAAAGATCAGCAAGGAAATAAAGGCCTTAAATGACACACTGGACCAGATGGACATCACAGATATATTCAGAATATTTCATCCCAAAGCAACAGAATACACATTCTTCTCTAGTGCACATGGAACATTCTCCAGAATAGATCACATCCTCGGTCCTAAATCAGGACTCAACCGGTATCAAAAGATTGGGATCATTCCCTGCATATTTTCAGACCACAATGCTCTAAAGCTAGAACTCAACCACAAAAGGAAGTTTGGAAAGAACCCAAATACATGGAGACTAAACAGCATCCTTCTAAAGAATGAATGGGTCAACCGGGAAATTAAAGAAGAATTGAAAAAAATCATGGAAACAAATGATAATGAAAATACAACGGTTCAAAATCTGTGGGACACAACAAAGGCAGTCCTGAGAGGAAAATATATAGCGGTACAAGCCTTTCTCAAGAACCAAGAAAGGTCTCAGGTACACAATCTAACCCTACACCTAAAGGAGCTGGAGAAAGAACAAGAAAGAAACCCTAAGCCTAGCAGTATAAGAGAAATCATAAAGATCAGAGCAGAAATCAATGAAATAGAAACCAAAAAAACAATAGAACAAATCAACGAAAGTAGGAGCTGGTTCTTTGAAAGAATTAATAAAATTGATAAACCCCTGGCCCGACTTATCAAAAAGAAAAGAGAAAGGATCCAAATAAATAAAATCATGAATGAAAGAGTAGAGATCACAACTAACACCAAAGAAATACAAACTATTATAAGAACATACTATGAGCAACTCTACGGCAATAAATTTGACAATCTGGAAGAAATGGATGCATTCCTAGAAACATATAAACTACCACAACTGAACCAGGAAGAGATAGAAAGCCTGAACAGACCCATAACCAGTAAGGAGATTGAAACAGTCATTAAAAATCTCCAAACAAACAAAAGCCCAGGGCCAGACGGCTTCCCGGGGAAATTCTACCAAACATTTAAAGAAGAACTAATTCCTATTCTCCTGAAACTGTTCCAAAAAATAGAAATGGAAGGAAAACTTCCAAACTCATTTTATGAGGCCAGCATCACCTTGATCCCAAAACCAGACAAGGATCCCACCAAAAAAGAGAGCTATAGACCGATATCCTTGATGAACACAGATGCGAAAATACTCAACAAAATACTAGCCAATAGGATTCAACAGTACATTAAAAAGATTATTCACCACGACCAAGTGGGATTTATTCCAGGGCTGCAAGGTTGGTTCAACATCCGCAAATCAGTCAATGTGATACAACACATCAATAAAAGAAAGAACAAGAACCATATGATACTCTCAATAGATGCTGAAAAAGCATTTGACAAAGTACAACATCCCTTCCGGATCAAAACTCTTCAAAGTGTAGGGATAGAGGGCACATACCTCAATATCATCAAAGCCATCTATGAAAAACCCACCGCAAATATCATTCTCAATGGAGAAAAACTGAAAGCTTTTCCGCTAAGGTCAGGAACACGGCAGGGATGTCCATTATCACCACTGCTATTCAACATCGTACTAGAGGTCCTAGCCTCAGCAATCAGACAACAAAAGGAAATTAAAGGCATCCAAATCGGCAAAGAAGAAGTCAAATTATCACTCTTCGCAGATGATATGATACTATATGTGGAAAACCCAAAAGACTCCACTCCAAAACTGCTAGAACTTATACAGGAATTCAGTAAAGTGTCAGGATATAAAATCAATGCACAGAAATCAGTTGCATTTCTCTACACCAACAGCAAGACAGAAGAAAGAGATATTAAGGAGTCAATCCCATTTACAATTGCATCCAAAACCATAAGATACCTAGGAATAAACCTAACCAAAGAGACACAGAATCTATACTCAGAAAACTATAAAGTACTCATGAAAGAAATTGAGGAAGACACAAAGAAATGGAAAAATGTTCCATGCTCCTGGATTGGAAGAATAAATATTGTGAAAATGTCTATGCTACCTAAAGCAATCTACACATTTAATGCAATTCCTATCAATGTACCATCCATCTTTTTCAAAGAAATGGAACAAATAATTCTAAAATTTATATGGAACCAGAAAAGACCTCGAATAGCCAAAGGGATATTGAAAAAGAAAGCCAACGTTGGTGGCATCACAATTCCGGACTTCA